>NC_141865.1:9614774-9802262 GCF_024713525.1 Acromyrmex echinatior | reverse complement strand
GTCGATATCTACCAACCTCACTTCGGCTCTGCGTATAGGTCTAATTACACTCACCGCCTTCCCATAATCGGTCTCCGCTAGCACAGTCCTCAGTCGGTCGACCAGAGCATCCGCCTTAGAGCCTGCTTCATCACCACCCGGAATCTCGATCAGCAGACCTCCAGCCTGTGCCCTCCTGATGCGAGTGTTGATAATATTCATCTCGTCCAGGGAGATCTTCTCCCTGGCGAGCCTCAACACCTTGGCATAAGAGGGACCATCCTCAAACTCCTCGCACTTCAACATAACCGCCGCGGTTTTAGGAGCGCGGAAACGTTCACCCCCAGCAGCACGACGTATACCACCATCCACCCTACGCGCACTCGCAGTTTCAACACCGGTCGAAGCTTTACCACGAACTTTAGTCTTACGCATTGATCCTTGTATTATTTCAGCATCCTGAGTTCCTCTCCGTGTCACCTGCGGAGGCACATCCAGTGCCGCATTCACCTCTCCGCCTCCAGCCTCTACTTCCGAGACTATGTCGTTCACTCTTTTTTTGATTCTCTTTCTCTCCCTTTTCCGCGCGCTTCTGGATTTGACCGCCACCCAGGCTTCTCCATCCTTGGGGTAGTCCATCGCAAGTGAAGACGGTCTCAATTGCGAGGCGTTATCCATTGCACTGGTTATAGCATTCGCTCTTCCAAGCTTTGACCTCGTAATACGCGGTTCATTCTCTTCGTGAATCCCAGCGCACATTTCGTTCACCACTCTGCGTCCAGTATCGTTCCCCCTTTTCGCTAGGGGAGGCCAATCATCTAGCCTTTTACGCCTACCTCCAAGAGCGGGTCTATAGGCCATAGGTATCTCCTCAACCCTCGCCAACGACTCTTCTTCCTCCTCTTCTTCCTCCTCTTCTGTAAATCGGCGACGCTGCATTTGCTCTTTCCAAACTACCTGCCGAGATGAATGTGCAGATCGATGAATGGGGACCGTATCATCAGAGGAAAAGTCTCTGAGCACCTTACGATCTGTCCGACCACCACGATCCTCCAGAATACTGACCGTGCGTTTGAGAGACTCCACTTGATCTTTCAAAGCGGTTCTCTCCCTTCGTACAACGTCCATCTCCTTTCTCAATTTTAATACCTCCCTTTCCAGAGCCAAATTATTGGCTTTGACCTCATCGACTGGTCCTTCACATTTAGATATGTCCGACACCAGCCGCTGTATCGCCACCTTGGCCACGTTTACACCGATAATTATCTGTCTTCGTAGGTCGCCTTTCATCGTCTGCGTGCGTTTTTCGGCATCAGCAGCAATGTTGAGCACCCGCAAGGTTTCCGCCATCACGGATTTCGGTGACATCTGCGGGAACATATTCACCACATCCTCCACCGCATCCTTTTGCCGGCAGGAGAGACTGTCATCCAGACCACACTCCACTAGGCCTCTCCTCTTCTTCAATTTATGTGCTCCTTTTCTCGATATCTTGAAGAAATCCTCCCTGTCAAGTTCGTCGTCCTCAAAGTCCATTCTCTTGGATGACATCTTCGATAGTGCATGGGAGCCGGGAACGTTGCTTCCCTTCGGCTTCCTGCCTCTTTTCTTCCCCTTTTTGGGATTTTCTTCGAAAGAAGATCCTACGTCTGTAGACTCTTCGATCGTCGTTGATGCAGCTGCATTGCTTCCTCTTCGAGAGACACTCATATCCAACTCGTCATTGCTGGAAGTATGTTGAGTCAAACCTCTATTTCTTGTTAGTCTCCTTAGCTCAGTTGTGCTTACAGAGACGCTTTCGACCACCGGAGAGTGGACAATCTCCCCAGCTACGACTCTGATACGCATTTCTTTCGGATATTTCTTTATATCCACTATCCTAGGACCACCTACGGGTCTCTTAAAAAGTGCCGCAGAGGTCTCATCCGTCAATTTATCTGTGGGTGATCCAGCCTTTGTACTTGCGGTTTCCAAGCGCTCGATTCGGAGACGCAGCTCCTTGTTTTTCGGCGTTTTAACCACAGGCTCCTCTGTCCTCTCCATTGTTGTGGCAATCACCCCCTCATGGGCCACCTCCTCGTTGCTTCCCCTGACAGTAGCCAATTCGGCTGCAGGGCCCGTCAGCAACCCCGCAGCTAGCCCTTCGCTGGATTCTCCCAGGTCCGAAGCCACAGGAGTCGATCGCCCGGGAGCAGGGACAATACCCCCGGGAAACCGTGGCGGAGATCCGACCATCCGCCGTGGTGTATCATTGTCCATATCATATTCGTATAATGTCGGCGAAGTCCTACAGCCGGGAGACACGCCGACCAATCTCCCGGTTCGTCCTCAGGTTTCACGACAACTTGTCAGCTTGATGTTATAACTCCATTCCAGCAACGCAGGGAACAATTACGCAAAACTGACATCTATCTAGAGATGCAGCTCACCCACACGTCGCTGTCCTGCTATGTCGGCCTCACGTGATGTTCTATGCAAGATGTTACCACACGCATCCGTAGCACCTCGACACAGGCATTTCACCACTCACAACACGCACCAACGCCCCCCCGGGTGGTCGCTGTTGGATGATTCACCCCTCATCCATTCACCTCATGGCCGCGCACCATAACCATGAGGCAGGGGGACCTTTTATAGAGGGTCCAGCTCGTCGTCCGAGAAGTTGGGTGCAATCTCGGACGCTCGGTCTCTTCCGATAGTGCAAGGAAAGAGATTACGAGAGCTCAGGCACCGCGGGTTCGCTAAACCCGTAGTGGAATCATATCAAGATGCGTCCGGGGATACCGGATCGCATCAGAGATGATCCCACCCCCTGCGGGGAACCTAACTCTAACCTAACCTAACCTAACCTAACCTAACCTAACCTAACCTAACCCAACCCAACCTAACCCTTTGGAGTTGTCTTCGAAGACCTGACCCCGTGCCAGTCACTTCACCGACCTAACCAAATCCGTAGTTCTCGACCTAACCAAAACTTAGGAAAATAGTGGAACTAACCAAAAGTCCCCAATTTTCAAATGGATGTAACAAAAAAAAAAAAAAAAAAAAAAAAAAAAAAAATCACCTAATTTCTAGTGGAACTAACCAAAAGTCCCCAATTTTCAAATGGATGTAACCAAAAGTCCCCAATTTTCAAATGGATGTAACCAAAAATCCCCTATTTTCTCGTGGAACTAACCAAAAGTCCCCAATTTTCAAATGGATGTAACCAAAAGTCCCCTAGTTTCTAGTGGATGTAACCAAAAGTCCCCTATTTTCTCGTGGAACTAACCAAAAATCCCCAATTTTCAAATGGATGTAACCAAAAGTCCCCTAATTTCTTGTGGATGTAACCAAAAGTCCCCTAATTTCTAGTGAATGTAACCAAAAGTCACCTAATTTCTAGTGGATGTAACCAAAAGTCTCCTAATTTCTAGTGGATTTAACCAAAAGTCCCTAATTCTTTCCGATATAACCCAAACTCCCCAAATTTTGATGTCTACAGTTTGGATTTTTTCGTCACTGTCATTCTTTGTCAGTATGTGTGGAACTTAGAAAAAAAAAAAAAAAAAAAAAATTCAATTTTGCCAAAAATTTGTCCAAAATTCATGAATCCAAAATACATTTCTCGACATTCTGAGTCGTCTGGCATGGTCAAATTTTGATCGATTTTTCTTATTTTTTGAAAGGGACTTAGAAAATATTCGCCAAAAACACTGCTTCCTAGAGTACACAGCCTGAACGAAAAGAGATAGCGGAATGGTCCAAACGGCATTCGAAGCTTCTTTTTAAACCGAACAACATTGTCTCAGATCCGGAAGTTCGAGGACCTTTCGTTCAAAAGAAAATGGCGACTTCCGGAACGGAAGTAGATATTCCAAAAATTCCAACTGATGAGCATGGATCAGGACTGGTACTTCTGGAATCCGTAATAAAAAAAAAAATTTTCGATTTTTCCGTCAAAAACTATCACCCCCAAAAAATTTTTCAAAAGGGAAAAAAAAATCGGTCCAAAATTCATGGGTCCAAAATGCGTTTCTCGACCTCCTGAGTCGTCTGGCATGGTCGAATTTTGATCGATTTTTCCGATTTTTTTCAGTGGTACTTAGAAAAAAAAATTCGACGAAATTCCGGCTTCCAAGAGTACACAGCCTGAACGAAAAGAGATACCGGAATGGTTCAAACGGCATTCGAAGCGGCTTTTTAAACTGACCAACATTGTCTCAGACCCGGAAGCTCTAGGACCTTTCGTTCAAAAGAAAATGGCGACTTCCGGAACGGAAGTAGATATTCCAAAAATTCCAACTGATGAGCACGGATCATGACTGGTACTTCTGGAATCCGTAAAAAAAAAAAAATTATAATTCCTTCGCAACACGGTAACCCTGACCCCGTGCCAGTCACTCCGATCTAATCGACATCCGATGGTTCCCGAACAGACCGAAATATCGATAAATGGTGGAAATAAAAAAAAAAATCCCCATTTTTCCAGACCTAACCCAAACTTTATAGACTTCTATAGTACGGATTTATTAGACACTCTCATTTTTCCTTCATTTTGGAGGGTGTGGGACTTAGAAGAAAAAAAAAATTTGAAAAAAAATTAAAAAAAAAATAAATTCAAATTCTTAAAGTTGGTCCTACATGCCTATTTCGTCTCTGTACGTCGTCTAGACACTTTTTCATTTTTGAGTGGGACTGAAAAATTTCAAAATTTTCAAAAACCAGAAATTTAATTTTCGTGGGTGGGGGTATCGATGTATCTCGACGAGAGGAACAACTTTGTTCCTTATAACCACCCCCCTCCGGTGACCTCCGACCCCTCAAACGATTCTTTTAATGTTTTGTCAACTTTACAAAAAGTCCACAGCCCAAACGGTGACAGATACGACAAAATTGTATAGAACATTTTCGTCTTCTCTCAGGGCCTATTGTATGGGAAAAATGCGAAACTTTTGAAATTCCGACATTTTTATTTTTTTTGTGACTTCAGAGCCCTCTATCTACGAAACCGTGAATCCTAGGGCAAAATTGTATACCACCTTTTGTGTTTGGCCCATCGAGATCTATGAGATAGCATTCTTGAAATTTTCAAATTCCGACATTTTTGATCCTATCCCCACCTAAAAAAAAGTCCCCAGGCCAAGGGGGGGGCTGGAGGGGGGGACCAATACCAGGGGTAGGTAGACCCAAGTGAGTACTATAGGGAAAAAATCTAATCTCAAATTCGCAAGTTGTACTAACCCCTATACCTAACCTAACCTAACCTAACTCTAACTCTAACTCTAACCTAACCTAACCTAACCTAACCGAATCCATTATTTTCGACCTAACCAAAACTTAGAAAAATACTGGAACTAACCAAAAGTTCCCAATTTTTAGTGGAACTAACTAAAAGTTCCCAGTTTTTAGTGGAACTAATAAAAAAAAATCCCCAATTTTCTAGTGGATGTAACCAAGAATCCTCTAATTTCTAGTGGATGTAACCAAAAGTCCCCAAATTTCCAGTGGAACTTATCAAAAGTCCCCATTTTTTCTAGTGAAACTAACCAAAAGTCCCTGAATTCCTAGTGAAACTTACCAAAAGTTCTCAATTTTCTAGTTGAACTATCAAAAGTCTCCATTTTTTTTTTTTTCTCTTGGAACTAACCAAAAGTCTCCAATTTTCTAGTGCTACTAATCAAAAGTCCCCAAATTTCTATTGGAACTTACCAAGTCTCCAATTTTCTAGTGGAACTATCCAAAATCCCTATTTTTTTTTCTCTCTTGGAACTAACAAAAAAAAATATCCCCTATTTTTCTCCAGTGGAACTAACCAAAAGTCCCCAGTTTTTGCGATATAATCCAAATTCCCCAAATTTTCCAGACAACTCAAACTCCCCAAATTTTGATATACGTCTATAGTTCGTTTTGTCGTTTTCCTCGTTTTTCTTTCATTTTTTTTAGGGGTGTGGGACTTAGAAAAATTTTTGAAAAAAAAAAATTAGAATTCTTAAAGTTGGTCCTACATGCCTATTCCGACTCTTTACGTCGACTAGTCACTTTTTCATTTTTGAGTGGGATTTCGAAAAATTTCAAATTTTTGAAAAATCAAAATTAATTTTCGTGGATGTGGGTATCTACGTATCTCGACGAGTGGAACAACTTTTTTTCTCATGACCACCCCCCTCCGGTGCCCCCCCACCCCTCAAACGACGCTTTTATCGTTTTCTCAATTTTCCAAAGTCCACAGCCTAAACGGTGACAGATACGACAAAATTATATTGAACATTTTCGTCTTCTCTCAGGGCTGTTATATGGGAAAAATGCGAAACTTTTGAAATTCCGACATTTTTATTTTTTTTTTGTGACTTCAGAGCCCTCTATCTACGAAACCGTGAATCCTAGGGCAAAATTGTATAGCATCTTTTGTGTTTGTTCCGTCGAGATCTATGAGATAGCACCCTTGAAATTTTTAATTTCCGACATTTTTGATCCCATCCCCACCTAAAGAAAAAAAAGTCCCCTGGCCAAGGGGGGGGCGGGAGAAGGTGATACCAGGGGAAAGTAGACCCAAGTGCGTACTATATGGAAAAAATCTAATCTCAAATTCGCAAGTTGTACTAATCCCTATACCCTAGCTATATAGTGATTTCAGTCTACGAACGAGCCGACAGACTAGCTAATTAGGCTATTGTCTCTGGCAGAGATACGCATTTGATGATCCCATTTTTTGAATTTTCAAATCTATGTAACCAACAGATGTACAGTGAATTGTTTGGGTGTTCTAGCAATGAGTCGTTTACTCGCAATATAGAATATTGTAACAATTATTTGGTGAATTCCAAATATATTTGGTTCAGGTAATTTCAAATAAAGAGAAAATCGCAACTATTAATAGAATTAGATCGGGCCATACATCCTTGAGGGAAAGTCTTTTCCTCTTCGTCATAGTGAATTCTCCATTGTGTGTTAATTGCGACATATGTGAAACTCCAAATCATGCCTTTTGGGAATGTAATGGTTTTACGAAACAGAGAGTATTGCAAAATGCCTTGGTCAGGACTAGAGGCCTCCTCCCTCATCCGGTCGAATATCTTATGGCTACAATTGAGGAGCATACAATTTATATCTTAAACGCATTTATCTGCTCTATTAATAAGTTTATTTAGTATTATAATTTTCTTTCTTTTATTTATTATTAATTTAATTCAATTTAAGTCAACACGGCAACATATAATACTTATTATTTTATTTTATGTTATCTTTTATTTTAAGTTATTACAGGTTGTTATTACATTTTTAATAGCTATTAAGAAAAGGTATTTTTCATAAATGTCTGCCGTTTTAAATTAATTTTTATGGATTCGCTTCAGTAGCTGTCAATCTAGCTTATCTATGTTTTTGTATATTATTACGGTGTGAAGTGTAAAAAAAAAAAAAAATTATTTTTATGATCTTTAGTTATTAGGTTGGTGCATATGCAATGTCGGATTTTTAAGTGAATATATAAAACTGCATCTTTTTTCAAAAGCTGTTTATTTAATCAAAATATGCTCCATTTGTTTCAATACACTTTTCTTAACGAGATTTTAATGCATAGATGCCTGTCTTAAAGAAATTTTGATCTTTAGAATCAATAAACTCTGATATGGAATTTTTCAGTCTTCATTTTCTGTCCTCATTTTCATACTGTTTAGTCCGTAAAAATTGTTCTAAATGTTTAAAAAAAAAAAAAAAAAATGAAAGTTGGTTGGCGAAAAATCCGGTGAAGGATAAGTTGGGTGCTGCAAAATTTCATATTTTATTTAATTCATTTAATTTCGCAATTTTTTTGTACGACGTATGCGGCCGAGCGTTGTTGCGGAGAAGTATTGGGTCATGCCGATTAACAAGTGATGGGCGTATAATTTTCAATTTTTCATGCATTTCATCAATGTACTGGCAGTACTTTTCGGCTGTCTCTCCAGTTCGAAGGAATGAGTAATGAATTACTCCAGTCACATTCCATCAAACTGTTATTAAAATTTTCCGTGGATGATGTGATGACCTTGGAGTATGACACAAGCCTCATTCCTATCAAGCCACCGAGCCTACCTTTTCTTATTGTCGTAAAGAACCCATTCTTCATCACAAATAATAATCCGATCGAAAAATGGCTCTCGATGAAATCGGATTAGTAATGATGAGCATACGTTCAATCGATCCAGCTTATTTCGCTCGATTAGTTCGTGCGGTACCCATTTATCCATTTTTTTCACCTTGCCAATTTCAGAAAGGTGTCGCAATATCGTTGTATGGCCAACTTTCATTCTGGTAGCAAGTTCCCTTGTAGATACAGTTGGATTCGTTTCCACCAATGCTTTCAGAGCATCATTTTTCACAGACGTTTTGGGTCTTCCATGCGGTTCATTTTGTAGGGAAAAATCATCAGATCGAAATTTTTCAAACCAACGCTGCACTTTTCGATCGTTAACAGTATTCTCCCCTGCCTTGTTAATATTGCGTGCAGCTTTTGCAGCATTATTGCAGCATTACTGCAAGTTTATACTCATATAAAAAAATTACATGAATATCGGTTGAATTCATATCCTCATGAAATTCAAAACAAATAACAAAATAGAACACTTTTGAGAAAATCTTCTTTATTGAAATGTGACTCTGGCAATGGACAATACGACTAACGAGGTTATGCCAAAAACAAAAGCATAACGAAAATAGGGAGACAAACGTTCATATGTAAAGAAAATCCGACATTTCATATGCACCAACCTAATATAAGCTAGATAATCTAATACATGAGCGCAGTCTGTGATTATGAAGGAACTTTACATTCTCAGAAATGGAAATGTACCCTAAGCACGTGCTGATGATATTAGTCTTGTATGTAGTTCTTGTCTGATAGGCTCGCTCTTAACGGCTATACCCCTTCTTATATTGTCATAATAAAAAAAAGACCTACAATATCGTTTTTGAGAACAGTGATTATTCGTATAAAGTTAGCCTCGATGAATTTTATTTGTCGTATACAGCAGAGGCCTTTACTATTAAGGCTGCTTTAGATTATGTTTTGAATCAAGACTCTAAAAAAAACCCACGGATTTGATATTTTCTCCGATTGTAAATCTGTTTTGGAGGCTATTAGAAATAATCAGCTTAACATTTGTAAGAATTGTTATTATGGAAATTAGAAATCTGCATTATATACTCAAGGGGACGTACGATATGAAGATTATTTTATAGGTGCCGTCTCGTATTGGCATTAAAGGTAATGAAGTAGCTGATTCACTGGCCAAGGAAGCTGCATCAAAGAGGAAGATAAGAATTTATATATACCGATATGAGATTTAAGAAGAATGTTTAAGTCAGAAACATGGAAATATATTCAGGATACAATAAGGAGGCAGTGTAGTAAAATAAAATTTGATTTTGATAATTATTATATGAATAAAATGAAACCTTGGTTTTGTGAATTAAATGCGGAGCAGTATTTTGTTACTTTTGTAAATAGGATTAGATCTAATCATTATAACTTAGGGGTTTCTCCAGCAAAGAAGAATTATGTGGATAATGAGCGATGTGGATATGATAGAGTTTGGATCATATTATTTGGCAATGTAGATATGATGATTTCAGAGCTGTGTTAGATCAGAAATTAAGGTTAAGAAGAGTATTTTATCAATGTTTTTGAGCTCATTAAATCAGAAGATTTGTCAACATTAAGAGTTATTTTTAATTTTATCAAGAGAACTGGAAGAGTTATTTGAAGTTGTTGTTCCATAGATTTATGTTTGTCATACTTTTTCTTTTTTTTTGTTCTATTTTGAATTAAATTTAGTTTTGCGCCATATAACTCATAGGTTAGGGTTGAAGGCGCCATTTCTCTTTCCCTCACCTGAGGGACTTCCTCCTTAATAACTTTAGCTTAATATCTCGGTTCGTGAGGCAGAGCAACACTTATTTCTGATTCTTTCGTTTTATGCAAAAACGCATCGAATGAATATAATTTCATCGATTTTTGAGATGATTACCCTCCATTAGATCTTTATCAAAGTTAGATTTCATAATTAGTAAAAGAAGAAAGAGAAGCATAAAACTTTTCTTTTTTTGCATAAGGTACACCTAAGGACTTCGATTCTTTCCCTCGAGTACTTTCTTAAAACTTCCAAAAATTCATATTATTTCGTTTTTACGTTAAATTTTGTTGTAAATAGAAATGTAGTAGAAAGGTTTAGCCGTTAATCGCGCACGGACTGTAAGTATTAATGTAGAAAAGTGGTCATTTTTCAGTTAGTGAAAATTTTTGAGGAAATTTCGAAAGAATCGAAGTCCTTGGGTGTACATGCAATAAATAAATATTTGGTCTCAATGATTAAATATTTTATATTTCAGTATTGCAAATTCTATTATTTTTATATTTAATTATAAAAAGTTATAAAATCAGTTACATACAAATAATACTAAAATTATAATTTTCTATTTTATAAATATACATATTTTTGTAAGACACATTATTTAAATCTTCTATCTGCTATATTAATGGACGGCTTTGCGATATGTAACAATATTATTGCATACAAAGAATATTCACGCAATGTTAAAATGAATATATTTTGTTTTATAAAAGGTTATTAATTTTATATACAGGGTGTCCCGCGAGACTTCTCCAATTGCCCATAAGAAGGAACATGGGATCGACATAAACATAAAAGTAAATAATAGCTAAGCAATAGCGCGCTTCTTTCAACTATCTAACGCTATCTAACTATCTAACTATCTGCCGGCGCAGCCTATGTTTGAAAAAGTGGGCTGGGCTATACTTCGAGTGGCCGGAGCATTTCTATCGGCGCACTCTCATTAATACAATTGTAAACATTAATATCTTGATTATTATTACGAATATCGCTAAATGGTGAAGGACTTTTATGTTTATTTCGATCTCATCTACTTTCCTATGAGTAATTGGAGTAGTCTCGCGGGACCTGTATATATATGTGTATATATATATATATGTATATATATGTATATGTGTGTGTGTGTGTGTGTGTGTATATAATATATATATATATATACATATACATATACACACATATATATTGCGCGCGCGTGTCAGTTACATGTATGATTAAACATTTTTCAAAATAATGTATCTTAAGATATGATATTTAACCATATATATATATATATATATATACACACACACACACACACACACACATATATATATATATAAATGGATAGATGTCAATGTATATGTACGTATGTATATGTAAAATAAAATAAAAGGCTATGATATATAAGTCAGTGTATGCCTAATTTGTATTCATTTAAAAATAAATACTTATTATATTAGCTTTGAGATAACTTGACAAGTGAGTTTTTTAAAACTAATATTATACGGATATCCTGATGAAAATTAAAATCTGTACGTTAATCGAATATATATTTGATTTACGCTGCAAGTTTTTTTAGGACACTTGAAGTTTTCAATACTAAAATGTAAGAATCAAATGACAAGCGATAAATGTCATCAATGAAACAATATATAAAAGTTACTTATTCATATATAGTATATTATAATTTTATATATATATATATATATATATATATATATCCAGATCATTGCTACCTAAATATCAATATAATGTTATTTGTCGTCATTTCAATGTCAAAATGACGACATATAATATATATGGATTGATTTACTATCAATATCGAAAATCTGTTATACGCATAATATCTATTATACATTTTCAATATTAGTGTATGTCAAGATATGTTCCTAATAGTTTTAATAATTGAATAATGCATAAGTATATGCTTTCGTACGTGGCATTATGTAAGTGCGTTAAACATATAAGCTGTATTGACTTAATAGCTTTCTATTTTTTTAAAGATAAATATAACCTTAATATAACCTTATAATTTTAGGCCTTATTCAAAAATGTTTAAATGTCAGATACAAAAACTAAGAAAATGTATGTAACATATACTATATGTATACTATAGTATATCAAAATATTCGAAACGTATACTACAATAATTTCATGACTTTTTTCGAGAATATAACTCCAATTTAAGATGGTGATTTTCAAGTTTAGCCATCTCATCTCCGATGTTGATAAAATTAGACTCATGAAGAAGTTCTAAAGAAGAAAATTTGTCTTTTTAGAGCAGAGAATCTGCTGTCCTGTGTAATTAAAGCAGAAAATATTTATTGTAGTCTCGCTTACATGTTCTCATGTCCCTCTATGCCATCGATATGACAAGATTTCCTAACTTGAATAGTCGTCAACTTTAACAATTAATACCTCGATCTATAAGGCGGAGCAACTTTTTTTTGCCAGATTCATTCATTTTTCGTGCAAAAACGCATCGAATGAGCCTAATTTTATCAATATCAAAGGTGAAGAGACTATACTCAACAATTACAGACTTTTGTGTATACATTTTTTTAAATAATGCACAAATATTTATATTTTTTAATATCTCTCTTTCTTGGAATTTCCTTCCTTTGCCTCTCAGCAGAATCGCTTGGCTCATTTAGACATGAACTTTTTTGTTATTATTTGCAGCAACGCAATTTTATCATTTATTTCATTTTTCTTTTCTTGTGTCTTTGTTTTATTTTTCTTTCTTGTATAAATTACTCTTTATTTGCTTTATTTTAATTTACTATTGCTTGTAAATAAGAATGTAAATAAACGTTTTGTCTATCTCCCTCTCTCTTCTACAAATTGTATCATATATGTAACAGCCTTAGGATATAAAATACTGTACAGCGATTTCTAAAGTTATAAGTAATATTGAAACAGTCATAATCTCCGCACTGTTACATCTATGATCAAAGTAACAGAAGCACCATGTAACCTCGTCATAATAATCACGATGAATATCCAACTGATGAATACTGTTATTGACATAATGGCCTAATCGTACATCTTTAGCAGCAGGTCTGCAGCCTTCGTAATGATCCGCAGGAATATCCGTTCTAAAGCTACGTACGGAGCTCAGGCATTCACGGGTAATAATTGTTTCCGCTGAGGAAAAAATTGTACGATTATGCTTTTTTCATTTAGTGACACAAGTCGACACAAATGTCATTCTATTTCTTGACATTCAGAGAATAATGAAGATAGAAAGACACTTGTGTTAACTTGTCATCATGGACTAAATGCTATATACATATCCCCTGTAGCAAAGGGTCACATTCACGTCACAACATTAATCAGGAAGAACATATGTCACTGCGAGATTGTCGTAACAAAATAACACAGATTTAGATATTCACAGGTCACCATGACGTAACCATGATTGTTGTGATGTAATTGTGACGTTTTTTTACTTGGGAGGATATATGCACATGTATGTTTCCTTTCATATGTCATCTAAAAATCAAATAAAAATTTAATATGTCGTCTTGTAAATGTAACATGAATGATTACCTCCTTTCCGTTCAATTATCTTTACACACTTGTCATCGTATTCTGGGCAAGTTTCTCCCCAATACCATAACCAATTTAAAGGTGTTCCACATCCAGGATGATTACTGTTACACCTGTAGCAATACAAGCTATCGCCTGCAATTAAAATGTTATTTCAAAATAACATGAGAATAATAATCGGATATGATTCACTGCCACGCCCTTTGTAATGAATATACTGTACCCTGATTTGTCAAAACTATCAAGAGAAAAACTGTAAAAAATATTTGTTTCATCTTGTTATACTTAAATAAACCGTTAACAAAACATTTATTTCACGCTTTGTGCTTTTATGCGACCTCGTTTATAAACATAAGAAAAGGTAGATAAGCGTATGTGTATACAGAGAGAAACCTGAGAGAGGACATACATGACGGCCCAAAACCTGTAACCGCAAAATGCTGCCGCGCACTACTGCCCTCTGACAAAGTGAATGTAAACTATATAGGAACGTCCACTTTTCTTATGGTTCCTGCACACTGGACGCGGAAACGCTTGCCACGCGGCAAAATGAGACGCTGTAAGATCTGCCGCAGACAAAATTTCTGTAACAGTAACCTTAAGACGTAAATTTAAACCGATGAGCCAATCAGAACTACTGCTTTAGATTTACGTACTATAACGAAAATAAAAATAGCAGTAAACTTATTCATAAGGCGAGTTTCAACCGGATTAAAATTCGCCTTATTGCAAGGTTATGGATAAGTTTACTATTATTTACATTTCCGTTAAATTACATAGATCTAAAACAATATCCTGATTGGCTTATCGGCTTAAGTTTACATCTTAGGCTGGGTTTTCACTTGACGCTACGACGCTCATTTTCGGTGTCAAAACAGATCATGTTATCAAAATTGACGCTTGATATTTGTCAATTTTGATCACGTGATCGGTTTTGACGTCGAAAATGAACGTCGTAGTGTTCAGTAAAAACCCAGCCTTACGGTCACCGTTGAAATTTATGCGCGACAGCCCTAATCAATGAATACAATAGGAGCCGTAAGCTTATTAGCTATCGCACATTTTGCCGCGCGACAAGCGTTTCCGCATCCAGTGTGCAGAAGTCATTAAGATACATTGTCCACTTTTGCACGATTATATGAACCAAATATCGATTTATCATCTCCAGCCTTGAACGTTGCTATGTAGTTTACATCCACTTTGTGGAGAGCAGTAGTGCGCGGCAGCATGTGAGGATATGAGACTCAATACGAGTCTGCCTCTCAAGACAAGCCCCACGCTTGTCATATGATGGAAGATGTAAAAATCGACCACTTTGCTTGGAATTAGTAACGATGAATTTATTACAGAAGCATGTATCTATATGACCGTACAGGACGAGTGGTCTAATCTCTCTTTTTTTTTATAACGCTGCTTGTAGGCAACTCACAATCTACAAAATCTTTAGGCTTCCTCCGCTCGCTGCGCTAGTGAGGCATTGAGAAGTAGTTCCCTACAAACAATGGCTACGTTGTGGCTGCTGTGTCCAATTCGCCGCTGGCGCCGAGCGTGTCTGGGCGCCGGCTAATAGCGAAGGAAGATTGACGAGAAATCACTAAATTTGCAAAGAAATGTTACTCATTGCTTCTGACTCACAAGCCATATTAATATAAACTCAAATGAATGTTTGGAACATACAGATCGAAAGGAAGATAGAGATATAATTGCATACATTACGAGTTTGGATGTCGCATTACTAGGTTAAAATACGAGAAATTAAAAAATCTACTCATAATAAATTTAAAAAATAAATAATAAATTTAAAATCTACTAATAATAATAATATTAGGTGTTGGAATTAATTCGTAGCGTTTTTTAATGAAAGAATGTTATTTATTTCACATGAGCATTAAAAAATACATTAATGAAAGTACTTCCCATCACTTGTAAAACGCTACGAATTAATTCCAACACCTAATAAATTTAGCATTTATCTGACGGCACGAGTAATTATCTAACGACATGAGCAGTAACTGATGCTGATCTCGCAATAAACATAAAGATGATTAATCTTACCAATGAACATAAAGATGATTAATCTTATCCATTTTACTAACGTATCTATCGCTGAGGCTTACAAAAGGTACGGTCAACACGATGCTGCAACCGTTTTGAAGCTGAACGTTTTTTAATTGATCACTATAAAATTCTTTCTTCTAATTGGTCCATTAAATGCTTCAAAGCATTTGTAGCGAGACTTTGACACGACTAAAAAGTCCGCACGCAGAATACCATGACATCAGAGAGAGAGAGAGAGAGAGAGAGAGAGAGAGAGAGAGAGAGAGAGAAAGAGAAACCGAAAGAAAAACTGACTCGATCGCTGCAACTAACGCTTACAACACCACAAGCATTTTGCAGTTACAGGTTTTGGGCCGTCATGTCCTCTCTCAGGTTTCTCTCTAGTTGTTGCTTCCACTGCTTGACGCTTGCATGTAAGTGTACCTTTAGCTATACTTTCATGACTGCGCATATGCAATACCGTCTACTACACATGCGCAATTATAGCTGCGTATTGATTAGAAAAGGATAAAGATACCACATATGTAGTTGTAAAAATGGAGTCAGTGTTTTTCGATGTTTATTTCCTATTCTACAATTAATATATACTTTTGTCATGATTTCAACGTTTTCTTTGGAGCTTTATTTGACGTCTCGCCGATTTTCCGTTTTTCTGAATCTTTTGTTCATTTTTTTTCCAAGTATGTTTATCTTTCGCGATAAGTTACATTTTTTTCATTAATCTCTTTATCCGAATTGCCAAAAATTATCTTATTCAAATTAATACCAATATTGATACACTATATATATACGTTAAGTAGAATTGCTCAATTATATTAGAAAACGAGAATTAGTGAAATTCATGCAAGGTTAGAAATAGAGATTAAAAGGCGGAAATATATTATACTCTATACGATTTATAATAAATTTATAGTACAAAAATTCTTTGTCAAAAATTAAGATCAAATTGAAATTATGAATTGCAGCTAGTTATATGAGAGTAAGAGAAAAAAAAGTAATTCAAATATGTCAACCCAGTGAAGAGAAAAAAATTTTTTTATTTTGCAACCCCCATTAAATGGGATGTATAGAATAGAATTTATTTCACTTCAGTGTACAATTTAGCCAAGAAGGGGATTTACAATTTCTATCTATTCTTGACGCATACGTTCATCTATACTTTATCCTTTGGGTTCTATACTTTATCTATACTTTATCCTACGTCTTCTATATTTTATCCTTTGGGTTTTACATGCACTAACATCTAATATTTATTATCTCTTATCTGTCATTGTTTTTGTTCTACACTTATCTTACTTCTCGCATATCTGATTTTATATCATTTAACTACATACTTTTGTCTACTACTTTTGTCTTCTTTATCTTATCCTACATCTAATTATTTATCTAATCGTCTTACATGGATTATATATATTTAAGATGATAAATTCTTCATTTGCAGTGAGTCGCTGTATAATACCACAGGCAAATCAGGAAGATTTACTTCGCTCGTTCAAGAGCTATTCCGACGTGACAATGTTTCACTTTACAGTACCGAAAGAGGTGCCTCGAGCTACATGGCAATTCGCTGCTTTTATGGATGATCCTACATGCCCTACACGAAAAGTTTACATGTAATATTTTTCCTTTTATCTTAAATAAACTTAAATTTATATACAAGATGTCCTACACCTAACATAATCATCCCTTGCATGTCTTTACAGAATAAGATTAAATCAAAAATATGTTCAGACACAAATTGTATAGTTTATAATAGAGCACAAAGTCAGTTTTTAACTCTTTTCCTAATCGTATGAAGATATAGCCATTTTTTTTAAGTGTAATTATACGTAATATTCCTCTAATTTATTTTTACGTAATATTCCTCTATAATTATTATGCGTGTTAAAATGTTAAGGTAGAGATGAGAGCAAAGAAGCAATAGTTAACGATACATTTATATGCTTTATTCTGATACATTTTAACATGTAAAATATTAAATATCTCGTAAACTATTAAGTCTTTGTTAAATGTACTTTAATACTTTTTATGCACAGAATAATGAAATTAATCAATTCTCAAAAAATTAATAGTTGACGAGATATTTTACATTTATCAAACTTATATCAAACTACCAGAGAATAAAGTATAAAATATCTCATAAACTATATGGAATTTGTAATATTTTTTACCTTAATACTTTTATATGCAGACTTATTAGACGAATTATACTATGTAAAAAAATCATAAATTCCAATTTATTAAATGGTCATAACCTTCATGTAACCATGGTAAATAAATTTTTTTTAATTGCTTCTACTGTAACTTATGTCCCTTTTATACTATATTTTTCATTTGTAAAGCTAAAAGGAGAGGTCACATTAGATGGGATATCCATTGTAAAAATTATTTGCTCAACAAGTGTTTTTAGAATAGAACACAATTCTACAATATGTAATGACTAATCGAATTTTTCTAATAAAAAAAATTATAAGAACAGTTGGATGGATAATTGTAAGTTATTAATTAATTAATTTAAGCCATCTGTATTACCGACTAAATTGTAATTTTTGTATAACAATTACTTTTTTTCTCTTTTACAGATTCGAAAATTCTTTTCCAAGATTAAAATATATGCATTAATATGTCTATAAGATGAAGTGCCGAGAACAACAAAAAATTTCGAAATTGAAATCTTAAGAAAATTTTTTTTCGTTCTCAGCATAAAATTCACCTCATAGATACGTATTAATGCTGGATATTTTAATGCTAGATACTTTAATCCTGGAAAAAGATTTGCGAATCTGTAAAAGAGGAAAAAAGTAATAGTGACACAAAAATTATGATATAGTCGGTAATACAGACGATAATTTTTTTACTTTTTTTACTTTAGATACCTAAAGTTTGGTAGTTATCCAGTAATCACTGCAAATAATGAAATATCTGTATCAACAAAGTCAACCAAATATGATTACGATATCATAGTCACTACTACTACAATTTATCAGCCGAAAAATGTAACTGTTGTTCCAGTATATGAGCCGCAACCTGGAGATTGGTTCGTAGCAGCTTATATGTCTTATTGGGATAAGAAGGTTCAACAGCAGGTATACCAATCAGCTATTTTAATTATATGAATAATTATTACTACTTCGTTATTACAAATATTTTAATTTACGAGAGAAAAACATATATAATCTACTTTATTCCTCTTAAAACTTTTTTTAGGGCTTAGGACACAAATGCCAATATAGTATAGGTGCAATAGCTCTATGGTCGCAAATAGATAATATTATAAATATTCCTATTAATTATCAAATGAGATTGCGAACAAGCGCAACGACAACATACTACAAGTAATATTAAAATTGTTATTTCATTTATTATTACACAAGGTGCATTTAATATTTATAAAATTTTTTTCTCAGTAGACCGAGAAAAAATATATATTTATGTGCATTATATTGTTACACACGCGCGCGCGCGTGTGTGTGTGATATGTATGTATACAAGGTGAATATGCGGCCCACTCGTCCCAAACAGGTAGAGATGTAGGACTAAATTGAATAGAAAAGTCCTCTATCATTTTGTAATGCTCGCAATAATTAACGAGATATTAACGTTTAAAGATAACCGGATACGCGCGTCCGCTCGACTTACTATTGTCAAAGATACGGCCCATCGAGTGCACGGCGCGCGAGCCGCGAGGAGCGGGAATGGCCTAGTAGGCACGCCGCGCTCTTTGAGCTTAGATGCTCGCGACGGTAAGCCCCGCTCCTCGTGTCCCGCGCGCTCGGTAGACCGTACTTTCGGCAATAATAGGTCGGGAAGACATGCATATTCGGTTATCTTTAAACGTTAATATCTCGTTAATTACAAAATGGTAGAGGACTCTTCTACTCAGTTTAGCCCACTCTATCTGCTCGGGACGAATGGGGCCGTATATTCATGACACCCTGTATATATATATATATATATATATATATATATATATTTGAATTACATTTTTCAATTTACAAGTGCAAAATTTAAAAATTTTATGCAGATCTAACTTAAAGAAAACGAATAGGTAAAAGTTATACAAAGAACATATGTTTTCCATAAAGGAACACAATGAATCGCATTCTTGTTTTTGTCAATATTAAACAAGAAAAAATGATTCTTTGTGTTATGTTGTATTATACTGTCATCTGTGTCTCTAACTGGGAAAACGCTCTGAATATGCTGCACTATTTTCTATATCATTTTTCGTTAATTACATTACACAAGATGCAAAATATTCACATCAATTATAATTTTTATTCAGGATATATGTTCCGTCAGGATTATTGAGCTTCCGTCTATCAGTTTGGAACTGCAACTTTACGTTGCATAATTTTCGTGATATTAATAAACCTTGTATCGAGGCTATGTACCTGAAAGGACGTGTTTTGCCAACATCCAATTATTTTCATTCCACGGAATCTAAAATTCTTACCACAAACGCTAGTTATTCTTTCATAGAATCTTCTCCTTATGAAGATAGTTATTATTATTTATTAATTGTTTCGAGTAGCATTATAGAATTCAACATCAAGATTGATACAACAGGTAATTTAACTTTGATGTATTTTATTCTCTTGCTGTATATATGCGTATTTATGAGCGTAAGTATGTGTATATATATATTCACGCTCGCATAACACAGTTCTCCGAAGGATGCTTTAGACTTTCTGCAAAACTGAGGTGTGCGCGCGCGCGTGTGTGTATATATTCATATATTTGCGTACGTATTTGTGTACATATTGGCATAACTAGAAAATTAAACGAATACAGTAGACTCGACATATTATACAAATATACCTTTTATTGGAATACCTTTTCGTAAATTCCACAGACGAGCGAATTTTCGATAATTTGTATATTGTCGAGAGTAAACAAATTGCAACAATATATCGAATTCAAATGTGGTTGTAACATCAAGTAATCATGATTGTTTTTATGTATAAACAAAAATGTTAATT
This sequence comes from Acromyrmex echinatior, assembly GCF_024713525.1. Lineage (NCBI taxonomy): Eukaryota > Metazoa > Arthropoda > Insecta > Hymenoptera > Formicidae > Acromyrmex > Acromyrmex echinatior. The sequence goes on along the minus strand of NC_141865.1, from coordinate 9,781,840 downwards.
ATACATACGCACGCGTACGTGTAAAAAGAATGTACAAATGTAATAAAAGAAATATATAAATAATTATTTTAGAATGTCCAATCGGATTAACAGAAAAATCGTTTACTAGAGAATACACGAACATAATTCCTTTAAGTTTTAATTCTATAACGAAAACGAGTACTTACAAAGAGTTAATAAAACACAGATGGTATAATGAAGAAATCAATGGTAGCAAATTTTACAATAAAGATGAATTTTATCAAAAAAATGAAAAGCGAGATACTGATAATCAGTGTATACCAAGACATCGATTAGTTCGTGTTAAACATGCGGAAACATTTTCAACTATTTATCTTCTGCAGGTGATATCTATCGTATTAAGATGAGCTGTGTTTTTTTGTTTTTACGCTATATGGAATAAGGATTGGAACATGATATATATATTTTTAATTGTTTATACGATAGCGACTAATTGGTATTAACACTATATTCCATCACCGAAATTTTTAGGGAAAAGAATGGTTAAATTCAAGACTAGTATTAACTGATTCAGTCCCGATGATGACGCAATTTGATATTTTACCATTGATAGATATCGGTGGCACACTTGATATCAATGTACATCTGGAAGTAAAGAAGGTACAAATTTTAAAATGTTAAATTTTTTAAGTACTTGATTAAGGTAGCTTTCTTCAACTTTTATATTTTTATATACATTATAAAGATAAAAAAAGGAACATTTCAGTTAGGTTTGCGTCTCAAGACCGAAAACTATTTCACTTACGGTCCTTAAAAATTTTTAGTTGAAAAAAACATTAATTTTTTTTCCCTTCAAGAGTTTTTTACTCTTAGCATACGACTGCGCGTATAGGTGTCTCACATATAAAGCCCTAGATACACAATGCTAGGCAATAGCGATAGGAATAGTATAGAAACAAGCGATGTATAATAATTCCTCCATTTTAAAAACTCAATAGAATCAGATATTTCTAATATTATAAATAGTTTCTGCGATTTTTCTCTCAATTTTCAATATTTTCATTCTTATTCTAATGGCACAGAATGAATATTTTACGCGCGCAAAAAATCGCAATTTTAGTGTAAAACAAGTGAAACCGTATGCATCATGGTCAACTCAACTAGCAAAAGTGCGTGCAAATGAAAGAGCGATAAATGAAATTTATTGTGTAGACAAAATAAATATAAAGGAAATAAATAAACATAAATAAACAAAATGAATTTAGAATTTAGGATTGTATTGATAAATATCAGCGATGCGATAAGGAGTTATTAAATTATTTGGGTACTTTAGTGTAAAAGATATTCATTAGTCAAGAATGACTAATATTCATGCATTCTATGTAGGAAGGAAATAAAGGAAGGAAAGGAAGGAAGCTGTTTAATAATAGCAGGTTATATTTCAGAATAGAAGAGCTAAACTTAAAGTGGTTCGATATATTTAGAATCGAACATTGGATATATATACTTGTGTAATCCTTTTAGCTGTCATCAACGCGATCGATTTTGGTAACAATGTGCATGCAACGAGATCGTATACCTACATTAGAAGACCGTCATTCTTGTCAAAATGGAACTTTGGCGATAAACTTGTCGTCATTAAGCAAACGTAACGCAAGTTTATTGATAGCGTATCCACAACCTGGCACATGGTACATTATTATCCTTGCGACATGTTATAATTATGGGTAAGTGAGAATATTCTTCTGAAAAGATTTAATATAATAGCTGCAAGGATGCTGGAAAGATATGTAGGCTTATCGAATAATTATGTAGAGGAGCTTTTGATACAAGATTTATCAAAGAAGTCGTGAATAAGAAATAGTTTGACTTAATACAATGTTTTGTGTCTGTTTACAGTAAACCTGTGCGCTGTCAAATCGCAGAAATGTCAATACTATTGAACATACGCACCAAAAAGTGTATGTTTTCTGACCAAAGTCCTTGTGGTAATCATGGCATTTGTCAAGAAATTCAAAAGAACATTCTTCACTATGCAACATGCAATTGTTTCAAAGGTAATGTTATTTTGATGATATAATTTTTTTCATACACCTCTTGTACAGTTTTTAATTTTGTTATTGAATTACAATTAAATAATAAAACATACTAATTAATCATTCAGTAATCAATAATTTCACGTTTGAATTTCATCCAAGGTAACTTTACTGACAATATATTTTTAATTTTTGACACATCATTGAATTCCTGTGTATCGGGAGAGTGTCTTAAATTTTCATCAGCGAGTTTCATATATGTAACAAATTTTGAATAATTTTGACATTATATTGTATTTTTTGTCATAGTGCAATTATTTACTCTCGCACGCACGCACGCACGCATACTTGTCTGTAGTTATATATTTCATTGTTTGAATTACAATGAGATTTAAATGAATCGAATATTTTAATCATAATGCTAACAGATTATTCAATTCGCACAATTTTATAATTCCATATATAAATATACGCACATGCACACATACGATCAAAGCATCCCCTCATTTTGTGAAAGCAATATTTATTATTTATTTATTTATTTCAATCCTTGGCTTCCAGTTTACATACAAAACATATATATATATATATATATATATATATACACACACATTATAATCTATTCCTATATTAAATAAACTTTAATAACTTCAAACGAATATAAAACTATCTATTTTGTGAACTCATTATCTTGTCCTATATTCTAGTCTAACCCATTATCGCAAATTAACATAATCTACATATACCCGCCAAGTCTAAGAGTTTGATACTCTTGTACCGTCTGACTAACTCTGTGTGTGTGTGTGTGTGTGTGTGTGTGTGTGTGTATATCAAAAATACTTGTACTGAATTAACAGCATTGATCAAATTCGCCTCATCGTAAACTGTGATACATGTAATTATTGTCATAAAAAGTCCAATTATTATACATAACATTCTCCTTCTTCTCTGTTTCCCTTCTCTCTTTCGCCTCCTTCCTTGCCTTGTCTATCCTCTTCATTGTTTCCAGACTTCTGCCTTCTTCCCTTATAAACTCTTCCATCCGCAATTCATTCTTTGTCGCTTTACACTCCTTTAATATATAGAGTGTGGAAAGCAATATTTAATACAGTTTCTCAAAAAGAGAACGAATATATTTGTGTTAAATATGAAGTATATCATGGCTATACAGATAAAAACATTATGAAAGTGAAAAGCATAAAAATGTTATTAATGTAATATGTTTGCAATTGCAATTTAATATAATAATAAAAGAAAAATGATAAATGTTTCCCTTTACATAGTCAGCCCCAAATGATCTCCAATTGACCCCTCCTTCAGGATCAAAAGGTCAAGATCAGTTGGAGGTCACTTGGGAAGGTCACCGATTGTAAAGGTAAACATTTATCAAAAAAAATTTACTTCAATGACCAATATAATTAAGTGTCACTCCCGAGATGAGAGCTAGGCCGTGGTTTTATTTTATCTTTAATTTTATGCAACGTAAAGTGTGCACGATTCGAAATTGACTTATACAAAAATTGTGTGAATAAGCTACAAGTTTCTATTATTTCAATCATCACCTAGGTTACACAGGATGGGATTGTACAGATATTTCAAATACCGTTCCTGTTATTTCTCTTATGAGTACCATATTGCTCATCACGAGTAATGTTTTTTTCGTACCAGCTGTATACGTAGCCGTAAAACGAAAACTGTACGCCGAAGGATTGGTGTATTTGATTACGATGCTGTTCTCGTCTCTGTATCACGCTTGTGATGAAAATGGTCGATTTTGCATTACGAAGTATGAGGTATATGTTTTCGAATCTTTCTTTATTTTTAGACATCCTACTTGTAAGAGTAATTATGTATTCTAGTCTAGAAAAATAAAATTCTAATTAAATTTCATTAAAAATGAAAGAAAGCAATTAGTTCAATTATCTTTAATGAATAATAATAAAAAGAAGTTTACACCTATCTTTCATGATATTTACATACATATTTTACAATCGAAAAAATGGAATTATTAAAATTTACATCTTCATACTTTCAGTACATCATATTTATGAGGTAATGTACTTATTTCATACAGATCTTACAATACATGGATTTTTTTTCGAGTATTTTGGCATTTTGGATAACATTAATAGCAATGGCAAAATTATCAATCACTATTGTACCATTATGCCATATGACAGGAGTGTTCGTCATCACTTTTGGAGTGCAGATAAACAGGATGTGTTTAATCAGTATATTGATACCGCTATCATTGGGTATCATTATACCGGTAATCTAGAATAATTTTCTTTAATCTTTGATTAATCGAATGGTTCTGCACCAAAGAAAAATTGTTAATGAATGAATAAATAATTTTAAATATAAATAGAGACAATTTTCTGTAATGAAATGTATAGAGAACATGATCGAAATTCACGTAGAAATAACTGAATTGCTGCATCAAGGATTGATAAGAAAATGGCAAATTCTGTTATAGGTTTTCAGACATACTTATCGTACTTTTCAATCCAGAAAATGCAAGAAGCCAAGCCGAAAGATACTACTAGGTTTGCTCTTTGCTACTACAGGTTTATTACTCTATTCTTTCATTGAAACGGAGAAAAATTATCAAGTACGTATGTATGATGTGCGTGTGCGTGCGCGCGCGCGCGCGTGTGTGTGCGTGTGTGTGTACAATTTTTATGTGCACATGTATATTTTATAAATTTTACTGCTTCAAAGAATTACATATCATAAATAAACATTTTTTTTGTAAACATTTGAAGAAATGTTAAAAAAAAGCTCTATAATCTCCATACCATTGTTAACTAAATCTCGCATTATATCGAATTTGAAGAAAAATAAAAATTTTTAAACTTTTAATTTCATAAGTGGTAAAAGATTTTGAGAAGAATTTTTATTGTACAATTTAAATTTTCTTTTATGAGTATTGTGACTAAAACGGATTTTGTTAAATCGTGAACATATTATCTTCTTTTAAGAGCCTTATTATCTCTTGTTCATTTATTTTGTTGCAGTATGTACACAGTGTTTGGCACATTATTATGGCAATATCGTTAATATTCTTGTTACCACCAGCAAAATTACAGCAAAAAACTACATCATCGATAAATGCTTCATTTGATGATAATAGTGAATCGTGGAGTTGCAAAGACGGGATTTACGGGATCCCTACATTTACAATAATCGATCAGGAAAATGGAACAATCGCATCAAATTGAATATTTATTATAAAAATCAGTTTCCAAGTTTTCTTTTTCTTCTTTTTCCTCCCTCTCTCCCTCCCTTCCCCTTCTTCCGCTTCTCTCTTTATCTTTAATAATAATTATTATACACACACACACACACACACACACACACACACACACACACACACACATATACATATACATATATACATTGTATACATATATATGTTATTTATATAATTTTGTGTGTGTGTGTGTGTGTGTGTGTGTGTGTGTTTTATAGAAATATAAAAGTACATTATGTACCCCCCCCCAAAATATCTACACACACATGAAATGTCTATTTTAAATAAACACTTTTTCAATATGTACCAATTATTAGTACATTTCTATTACCTAATATTTTTATTCGACTATTGTAATTACGTACTGAATTAACAAAATTTCGTTATATAGAGGTGCCAAGGGGTTTACGGGTTAGTTATCGCCGTGTCGTGATTACTAATATTTTGTGAACCTTGCTGTTCAAAGGGTCTATTTTTTTATAGCTAAACTAGTATATGAGAGTTGTTTGAAAAGTTTTGAGCCTCATGTAAGTCGAAACGTTCGTATGTATTAAAAGAAGATGAGAAGTCATGTAAAAAAATTACTTAAATTTAAATATTATATATGAATAGATATATGCTAATGTCAACTGCGGTTGCTCTCAACTTATTTCACACGACAATTAAGTTTATTGAACTTGAGAGCTCGAAATGTTAAATTAAAACTTGTAATTGTATTATTTTATATTAAAATTAACGGCCTAGAAAATTTAACTTGGTTAAGATACATAAGTTAATTCATAATTAAATTAATTATATTAGAAGTTTTAAGTTAAAATTAATCAATTTTTTAATTTGGCACTGCCCAACCTTAATTCTTATAGATATCAAGATATAATTTTTATTTCCATTGCAATAGTAATATTAATAAGTCAAGAAAAAACTATCTAATCTTAATATGCGGCTATTACTTAACACTTGACTAAATTGACTTTATAAATCAGAAAATTAAAGAAAGTTACAAATAAATTTAATGAAAAGGTATCACGTGTTACCGTACGTGACTCAAGAATTCAAATTCACGTCATGATCCATCCATATAGGTACGATATTTGGTACTTCCTTTAGGTCGAAATAATATAAGTATAAGTATAAGTTTATAAGTGCTTATATAACATAAAGCAACTTTTTATTGTACGTCAGACACGCAGATCAAGATCAGACTTGATTTTCAATATGTAATTCGACCGATTTGCTTGCTACTTCCTGTGTCTTATCGTCTGGCCGCCCCCCTCTTGGCCCGCGTCTGGTCCGATGTGGTCCCCCTTGTATTCTCTTTCCTTCTTGCAGGCTTTTACGTTTCTACACTCTATAATCTACATACATAACATTCACTATCTCATTTCCTTTTTCGTTGTCGGCCACTCGGTTAAGTTAAATAGGATCCCAGCAAACGAGAATGGATTAAAATGGATTGAAATTTTTTTCTATCCGAATGCGTATTTTAAATAGCGAATATTTTTGTTGGATTTATTTGGATTCAATTGGATTGAAAAACTGCATTTCTTATTCAAAATTTGAATTGAACAGTATTCACAATGTGTGTGTTGTGCACAGAAAAAGCTAGTATTATCTTTAGATTGAAAAGCATAGAGATATGCTCCATGCAATTCTTATAAATGAATAAAAATGCATTCAGGATTGAAAAGCATTCATTTTAACATTCGTGGATCAATATTTCTGAAAATTTTTGAATCCATTTCGATCCATTCTCGTTTGCTGGGATAAGATGGATAAGCGATTCAATAACGTGATTGTGACATGTATATATACGGTTGAATCTATAATAAAATTTATTTCCCTCTTTATATCTCGCAGTCCATTTTTCTCTCCGAATGTAAAACACACCATACTTATATTTTCGATAGATTATTTCACCTAGAAAGGAATTTTTTAGATAAAATTACACTTATCGCTAGAAATAGAAATCTTCTACTTCAAAGTTAATGGCACTCGCCGAGGATGCCATTAAAACGACGGTGATTCCGGCCAGTATAAGCATATCGTAAATAAATCGTAAAATTGCAATGCAGTGCACCGGTAAATAGAAGAAAAGAATGATGTAATCAAGATAAAATGGCAAAGCGTCAGTGTCAGCATCGCAACACGGTGGCAAGATTCTAATTTAGCTAGCAATCCAACAGGAAAGCAGATAACGTATATTTAACGCAGGTTTAAATCATTTAAAAACCTTGACTGTGTTCAGCGGATTCAAACAGTTGAATGAGCGCTCACTGTTATTGGTGTATTCTTTTAGATCATCTAATCAGAATTTTAGATCTGGAAGAATACATCAATAACAGCGGGCACTCACTCAACTGTTGAGAGATGTTGAGTTGGCTACTGAACGCAGCCCATGATAAAGGATATATCGAGTACAGACAACCAAGATAAAGATGCGCAAAGATTTTTGTGATAATATCACACATTTGTCCGACAAGTCCTCACAATCTCATCCCTTTTTATAATTCTTATTGTTTCGATTCAATGACCTGATTCGATCATCGCTCTTTAAAGCCTCTAACGAAGGCTGCGTTCCAAAATACACTGACAGTGCTGAAAATGTATAATACACGTAACGTAAATTATAAATTTTCAGCGCTGGCAATGAATTTTGGAATACAGCCTAATATAATATCACTGAAGAATACATATAATTTCGCGTGGCGCGGTTCGAGGACTCATCAATTGATCAATGCTGAGTCAGCCGTTCATTGCTAACCGTCGCGAATTGCGAATTGCGAATGAGGCGGCGGTAAAGCGCCTAGCGATAAGCGGTGGCGGTAGCGACGGTAGCGATTGGTAGCGACTAGAGAGCCTATAATCAGAATGGCGCCATACGAATGACGTCATGTTTTAGCGAAATTCTGCGAGAGAGAAAGAGATATACGGTCTCAGTCTATCCAACAGACTATCAGGTTTAGAGTTAGGTGCAACAGCATTGAACGACATAGATACATAAAGGTACATTGATAAAAATAAAATTATCGAAATTATTTTAGAAATATGGTTGGATGTACAATACCGTTTTGTAACAATTCATTAAAAAAAGGATATGTTATGAAAATAATTCCGAAAGACACAGAACGCCGAATGAATTGGTTAAAGAATATTGTTTGAGATCGTTAATTCGGGAAAAGCAAGAATTCTTTCAGTCGACCGACAGTAATTGTCATTGAACGCACGCAGAAAGTGATTTCATCTCGAGCATGATCTTAATCCTCGTTAAAATCATCGATTTGGCATTCTTTGTTCTTTTTAAACCAATTCGGTACACGCAAACAAGCTCCGGCAACGGACAATCGAAAGTTCTAGAACAATTCAATTGTCGCACGCGAGCGCCGCGCTCCGACGAATACGTCACGCGCTGTCACCAATCCCACGTACGGATTTTCTGTCGCGCATGACTGTTACGTTGAACGTCGTTAGAAAAGAATCCAAAGCGCCAATCAATTTTGTACAACTAATGCCAAGTAATAATTACGATTGTGGCAAAATTTTATTGGATTTCTCTCAAGAAGAAAGCCCAGGCCGAAAGCAATAAATGCTTCGATCTCGCCGTTCCTCCTTTTTACTTCTTAGAGTTTTAGACTTCTTAGAGTTCTTAGAGTCATAGTCTCGCTACTATATCGCTTCGTAAAACCGCCGTGCTAACCGCTTAGTGAAAACCGCTATAAAACGAATCTTTTCGAGAAGCGCCGAGATTTTCCATCACCGCGATTCCAACTACAATTTGGAAAAGAAACGGAGTTCTCTTTACTGCCGTGTATCATATCAACCGTGTACCATTCTCTCACTCGAATCTTTCCGCGCGGTGCATTCCCGCACAAATATAAATGGCAAATATAAAAATTGGACACCGTCAAAAAATTCATCTGTATGTGAAGTAAAGTAATTTATTCTTTATAAATAATGTATTTAAAATATTAAAATAAAAATGTAACATAAAATATACACAGATTAATTATAATATCTGAAGACAGTGTAGTGTCTTAGTACTAAGTATATGTATAGTCATCACATTGGTTACGAATTGATTATTTAATTCTTTCTCTTTTTGTCGTAATCTTTTCAATTATCATTGCATTGTGAGTCTAAATCAAATAATATGATAATTACGATATTTAATATATAATATTTTATAAAATGATATATATATATATAATATTTTTCTGAATTTTTGATTTCTTTTATATTATTACAAATGCATTTTGCTCCTAAAATGTGGAAACAGAGAATGAATAATAAACTAGCGCATTTAATAGCGCAAATAATGTGCAATAAATAACGTTTTGTATAAAGTAATCTGCAATATTACAAAATGTACAATATTGCAATAGTACAAAATAAATGAAATTTTATAATAAATAATATATGTAAAAGTTTTATTATTTTATATACAATATTATATATATTATTATTTTATATACAATATTTATTTATTATCATTTTTTAATTTGTCACAATTTTTGAGCATTTTTTAGCATGAATTCAAAATTTAGAAAATAATGCGTTTAAAAACTGGAGGGAATGGCTAAAACATGGCGGACCAATCACAAGTGATACCCGTATGGCGTCACTCTGATTGTAGGCTCTCTAGTAGCGACAGGCATCAGGCGTCGACGGTGACCGCCGGTCGCGCTGCATTTACGTTTTAGTAACCATCAACTATCGTGAAGGAAAGTTCGACCAAACATAAGTGATCGGTGATTCGTGTGCCAGTTCTTTCTCTTTTTCGCTCGCTGCTATCCGTCACTCTTTCTCTCCTTTCTCCCGATCTCGGCTCATTAACAGTGCGTTTGCGAAACGCGCCGAAACTCGAATGTCAATTCGATAATTTTCGGTGAGTTTCGAATAGTTTCTCGGTGAGTTTCTGTTACGGTATGTAAAATAGGCGATTTTTTCTATTTTCTCTTTTTTTTTTCGAAAAATCGTAGAGGTCATTTTTTCCCCATCGCCGTATGATAAACGCATCAAGATAACTCGTGATTTTTCCGAGCATGTGCGAAAATGTGTCTCATTACGCGCGTTTAAAAGAGGACCATTTTCATGAGATAATAACAATCGAAATTTGAATCGACATTCTATCGATTGGATTCCAAAATTGTTGAGTGATTTCTTAATTCGGTGCACCTCATGACGTAGTTCAAAGCCTCGAACGTGCTCGATGCGAGGAATCAGAGTATCTTGTGTGATATATCTTCATACACACATATACACACACATGTGTTACAGCTCGCCCTTCGTATTAATTTAATTTCACATTGTCTGTTTGTTGCTCTCGTGATCATACATCCCGCAGTGAGAAGTGAGAGGTGAATGTCCGAATGATGGCGAACTTGAAGGTGCGTGTCGATTCGCCAAAGGTGCGCTACTCGGAGGATTTCATCGAGGCCGAGTACGAGTATCGGACAATTAGTGTGATTGAGAAGAACGAGAACGATCGCGATACCTACACGGTAAGAATCTGTTTATCGATCCGTTGCGTTTGTCTAAAGTTGTCTCGAGTATGTCACTAGTGCTTTGTAATGCTCGCGCCGCCCGGCCCGGCACCCGGCTGGTCGATATCGGAGGTAGTCTGCTTGTCAAGGCTCAAGCCATGCTCTCTTATCGAATTGTAAGAAACAATTGACGAAACTTTCCCCGCCTTCTCGCTCTAACAGTTTAACAGTCCTTTTATACGTTACATTTACACATGATGTGTATGCGCGCGCGCGCGCGCGCGCGCACACACACACACACACACACACACACACACACACACACACACACACACACACACAATTGTACATACATGATACTGCAATCAAATTCCAACGAAAAGAACTCTCTCTTTTCAATGATAAATTCCGTTTTGCTTCTACAAAATTTTTATGTAAAATTTAATATCACGAAGATGTACAAAGATAATTTGAAAATTTGTTATAAACAACTACAATTTGCCAAATTCGCTTTCGTGGAAGAGTAAGCTAATAAATATATATTACACCACAAATTGACATTGGAATACATACAAGTTAAAAGGACATAAAATCTGTTCTTTTAGTTAAAGTTCTTGCACGATTCATTTTTCTTCCTTTTCTCTTCACATTGGAACCAACCGTGTAAAAAGTTCAACTAAAAGGAACAGGCCTATATACACTTCTGCAGTCCATTTCTACCAAAGCAGATGTAAAATAACTTAAATTTCTCGATTTAAAGTCTTTTTCTGTCTTACAAGTAGAGACGATGAAAAGTAAATTGAATCGAAATTAAAATCTTCTACATTGATAAAAGTAGACATCGCGGTTTTTCACGACGGCCTCACGCGCAGTTGATCATGTGTCATACTACTTACAAAATTCAATTCTTCGATTATCCAGCCAAATTTTTTCAAATTACACTTTGCCTTTTGCACAACTTTTTTTGTTTTTCATACACCTTCATTTGCATAACTTTGATTCTTCTTTTTCTCTTTCTGACATGGATTGGATAATTTTAAAGTTAAAATTTACATATTACAAGTTAATTTTGGAATGTATCGGTCATATAAACGGCATTGTTGAGTGAGATTGTTCTAGATCGTTCAAGACTTTATTGTATTATGTGTATACGTACAATTTTAGCGCAATTATTGACTGTATAATTTCGATATTGAAAAGTTTAAAAAAATATTGACTTGTTATGCATATATATATATATATATATATATATATATATACCTATATATATATATATATATACACACACACGCATGTATGAATTATATAATATATAATTATGAAGTGCTGATTTTATTTATACATTAATATGTTTCCACACGTTTACATGTATTACATTAATTGGTTCGAAGATTACGTAGATACATATTTCCAATTGTACAAGTCTGTGTTTGTGTTTAGATTAGATTCAATTTCAATGACAAATCGTGCTTTCTGCAACCATTTTGGTCAATCGTGTTCAATATGTTATCACAATATCAATGTACAATTCTTTCTTCAAATTGTATTAGGTGTTGGAATTAATTCGTAGCGTTTTACAAGTGATGGGAAGTACTTTCATTAATGTATTTTTTAATGCTCATGTGAAATAAATAACATTCTTTCATTAAAAAACGCTACGAATTAATTCTAACACCTAATATTTTCTTCATTTTCCGAATATTGTCTCAATTGGAGATCAAATGATAATATTTGCAATAGGTTTGTTTTTTTTTCTAATGTAGAACTTTTTATACTTAAAGTGAAATATATGTAAATGCAATTCTTTCTATACCTTAATGCAAAACTTGTACATTCTTCGAAATTTTTTCAACTGCGATCCCTGTTATTATATATATTCTGTATATGTTAGAAGAAATTGATTACTTAAAATTAAATTAAAAACTAAAATTAATTAAAAATTAAACATTTTTTTATCAAGTAAAGAGTTGCGTAAAAGATGTAATTGTAATGATCTTATGGAGATTGATATTCTAATTTTCTCTTGTACTTTTATATACAGAATGACCGCCAAATATTTCGTGCGCAGGTAGAACGAACTAAACTGAGTCGAAAAATCTTTTACCATTTTGCAATTTTTGCAATAGTTAACAAGATGTTAATTACTAAAAATTGCCGAATATTGGTACATTCAATAATTTTTTACTCAACAAAGTATTATCAATTTACAGAAAAATAGCAAGAGACAAAAATTATTTATTTTCTTCTCATAGAGCTCCAAGAATTTTTGCAGAATTTCTTATCAACTTTTTAGTGTCTACTGCATTTTCTTATTGACAACTATATTTTTTCAATATGAGAAAATGCGGTACAGTAAAAAATTCTAAAAAAATTCTGAAAACTCGAAACTCTATGAGAATAAACAATTTTTGTCTCTCACTGTTTTTCTATAAAGTTGATATATATGTAATTATAAGTAAAAAATTATTGAGACTTAATATTCGCGGCATTTTTTGTAATTAATATCTTGTCAATTAATGCGAAAATTGCAAAATGGTAAAGGACTTTTCGACTTTTTATTAGTTTAGTCCGCTCTGCGAAATTTGGCCATCATTCTGGGATACCCTGTATATAGATAGTCTACATCTATTTGTGTACTTATACCGTTATATTATCATGAAAAATGTGTGTGACTATCTTGTATATTTATTTTTATGTGAATGTGTTATACATTCTTTTTTTTTTTTAAGAATATAAAACAATTTTGGAATATTTTTTCAAGGACACGGATTGTTTCTTGCCTTGCAGGTGACACCTATGTCAACAAAATTGCTGATCAGGACCATGATGAAAGTTCCGAAGCTAGGCCTGATGCTGGTAGGCTGGGGTGGTAACAACGGTAGTACCATGACGGCAGCTTTATTGGCAAACAAGCTTAAATTATCGTGGGAGACGAAAGAAGGTCTGAAAACTGCTAACTGGTATGTCTTCCATAAATTTATTTATATCTTATCATTATCTTAGTTTGTGTTATTACGTCTATTTCAACTTGGAATTTCGCACATTTTCTATCATACATTTTCTTCGTGGCATGCGACCTCATTATTTTGTACCATTTCTATTGTGTGCGTTTTTTTCTATTGTGTTCAGGTATGGTTCCCTAACGCAAGCGTCCACGGTGAAATTGGGTAGAAGAATCAAAGGGGAAGATGTTTATGTACCCATCTCTAGCATGCTACCTATGCTGAATCCCGATGACATCGAGATTGATGGCTGGGATATTTCAGATGTAAATCTTGCGGAAGCCATGACGCGTGCCAAAGTGTTGGATGTAAATCTGCAAGTACAGTTGCGGCCCTATATGACTCATATGCGGCCCAGGAAGAGCATATACTATCCCGATTTCATCGCTTCGAACCAGGTAATTTCGCTAGAATTTAATAGTGTTGAGATGAAATTTACGATAGATCCTTAACAATGGATTATAAAAGCTAAGCAATAAAAATTTCTGCATAAAAAAACCTTCGGTTTTCTTACATACAACATGAATTTTCGTCTATCTCCTGTATTAGCAATTTTATTGTCTACAATACAATTTTTTAATTAATCATAAAATGCAAAATCTAACGTATGATTTTTGCTATGAAACAAAATTATCATTTTCAGTTTTCTTACGTATAATGTTTCCTTCGTTTAGATAGCATTAGAACAACTTCGTTTAGACAGCATTAGAACAACTTCATGGAACTTATTCTTTACTTAAAAATTTATTTTGCAAATTATATTTGCGCTAAATTTGTTACAATCTTTTTAAATTTTTTTTAAAAGATATAATTTTGTTGTATAAAGAATTTGATTATTGTCAGCGATCAAAATATACTAATGTAACTCGACTGATAAACTGAATTTGATATCGATAGAATATATGAAAAGAATATAGAGTTTTGTGAAATAAGGATGTATGTGTGGAGTAAAAGTAACTGCGTGCGTGCGTGCGTGCGTGAGAGAGAAGGCTGATAGACGAAAAGTCATTATATATATAAGAAAACTGAAAATAATCTTAATTTTTACGTATATTGCGTGCATAATTTTTTAAATTTATATTTGTAATTTGCATAAAGAAATTCATTATATTGTTGTGGATTCTTATGGATATATTTTTTTAAAAGAAAATAAATGAAAAATCATTATAGATGCATATGCAAGAAAATTAAAGGAAAAAATGTGTCAAAATCTGTAGAGATTAAATAATAAAATTTTATAGTGTTATTTAAGATTTAAAAAGCTAAATTATATTGTTAGTTTTTCAAGACGGAAAATTATTATACGGTACCACGGTAAGAAAACTGAAGGTGACAACACGTTCAACTGTGAAACAATTAAGAGGTATCAGTAATTTTCAATGTCTTCCATATTTCATAAATATTACTATAAGGAACAAGAAATTACAAAATTATTGTATGTAAAACGTTTTACGTTTATTTGAAGAGAGTGTATGTATATACGAGTGTACATTCAATCAAAAATAAGAATATAAACTTAGTAATTATTCTAAATTAATTAAAGATCGAGTAAAAATGTATCTTTTGTAATTATTGATAAATTTCTGTTTGTGTTTTTATTGACATTTTCTGTATTACATATGTTTCTAATAGTAGTAATAATAATAATGTAATATGATGCAAATGTTTCTTATCTGTGAAATTTTTCTTTTTTTTTCTTTTTTGTACATTAGTGTACTAAAATCTGTACATATCTTTTCTTTTATATTAATATTACATATTTTTTTCTCCTCCGTGCATACAGTATATGTTCTTAAGAATCATATTTATTACATTATGTAACATTGCGCTTTTTTTCATCAGTTAAATCACAATTCTCTTATTACAATAATAAGTATTTGCGAAATTTTCTTACGAAGGGCAAGAGAGCAAATAACATCATCATGGGTACCAAGGCCGAACAACTCAATTTAATTCGCAATGATATAACGCAGTTTAAGACTGCAAAAAATCTCGATCAAGTTATTGTCTTATGGACCGCAAATACTGAAAGGTTCTCAGAGATCATAACAGGTGTCAACGATACAGCCGACAATCTATTGAAGTCAATCGAGGAAGATCATTCAGAGATCAGTCCCAGCACCATGTTTGCTGTAGCAGCGGCTCTAGAAGGAGTATGATTAAAATTCATATACAATTCTTTTTATTATAATAAAGAAAATGAAGGATATAATTGTCCAGATTATTGTTTAACAATAGCAATACTCGGTTCAATATAAGGCGATTATTTAAAAAATAGCCAACAGTTATATTTTCTCAAGATTTTAAAGATCACTTAGTTAGACGATCACGGTTCAGTAAATCGATTCACTTTAATGATAAAAATGAATAATTTTAATAAGCAATATTAAATATTAATGAATAATTTTAATCCTTCATAGACATACTGAGTTTTTTGTCCGGATAAAATTCATTCGTAAATTTCTTGACATAAATTTCAATTTTTATTAAATAAAACGTTTAAGTTCAATAACTATTTAACAACAGAGATATTGGAAAATAAACCTGATTTTTTTAAGATTTTTAGATAGTCTAGAACAGTAAAAAATTTGACTTGGACAAAGAATGCCTATAGAGTAAATAAAAGTATGCCTTCGATAGGGTTAATAATGACTAATAATGGGAAATTGTAATTATTAATTTAAAAACAGGACAAAATTAGATGTAATTTGAAATTAATTTTTCTTTATGATATAAAAATATTTCAGGAAATATGTGCGAATATTGTCAAGTAATAGTAATTATTACTAAATATAAATATACACGATAATTAATAATATTTGGTCATAATTGAGGATGTAGAAATATACTTAACTACAAATATTTTTCCTTTTACAATTACATATTTCTTTTTCATTCTTATTATATAAATTAATAATAATGATAACAATTAATAATAATTGTATGAGTATATGTATCCTTCCTCTCTATTTATATATGTTAACAATTGAAAATTGCAATGAGCGAAAATGTATGCTATTTCATACATTAAAAAAATTTTTCCAGTGTACCTATATCAATGGATCACCACAAAACACTTTTGTGCCGGGTGCTCTTGAATTAGCCAAGAAACAGAAGTCATTCGTCGGCGGCGACGACTTCAAATCCGGTCAAACAAAACTCAAGTCCGTTCTTATAGATTTTCTTGTATCGGCTGGTATAAAGCCAGTGTCGATTGTCAGCTACAACCATTTAGGGAACAACGATGGATACAATCTATCTGCACCACAACAATTTCGCTCAAAAGAGGTATATAATATAAAGAAGAAAATGGAAATATATGATATATTTGATTTTTATACACATGTTTCTCTTTCTCTCTGTCTCTTGCTCTCTCTCCCTCTCCTCTCTCCCTCTCTTTTAACTGTAATAGAGATAAAAAGATCGAAAAATTTAAGAGTTATATTTTTAAATATTAATCTAAATATTTATATTCAAAATGTTTCTTGTCAAAATAAGATTATATCTGTCAAAAATTGATTGATCAAATAATTATTATTACATAATAATTATTTGATTAAATAATTGATCAAATAATCTTATTGATAAAGAGAAAATCTTATCATAATATGATTAATAATTTTCGTCATTTTTGTTTTACTCTTAAAAACCAGTCTTTTTTTGCATCAATTTTTTTAAATCTTTTTTTATGTTGTAACGATTTTTTATAAAATTAATTCACTTTTGAAAGATTAATAGGGTATAATTTACTTTAGTTATTCATGATAATAACTTGAAAATATTTTTTTATTCGTACCACTTTTGAAGTAAGGGAGCGAGTATGTATATATACATACATATATATATATGTATATATATTAGGTGTTGGAATTAATTCGTAGCGTTTTACAAGTGATGGGAAGTACTTTCATTAATGTATTTTTTAATGCTCATGTGAAATAAATAACATTCTTTCATTAAAAACGCTACGAATTAATTCCAACACCTAATATATATATGCATATATATTATATCACATTTTGATTTATAATTAAAAATTAGAGTATATATCGTGTATTAAAATATATGTATTGTATTATACCTTGTATATACAATCGATCTCACACACAGATCTCCAAGAGTAACGTTGTAGATGATATGATGGAATCCAACAAGATTCTTTATAAGCCTGGAGAGAAGCCGGATCACTGTGTCGTTATCAAATACGTTCCCTACGTCGGTAAGCTTTTATCTTTTCACTATCTGTAACGTCTTTCGTATAAGTAAAAAATTTTTCGAAAAATTATTTAAAATGTTACGTTTGTATGTTTATGTATATACATATATCGGTGCTGCACCTACATATGTTTTAAAGTAACGCTTATTTGTAAGAGATAGTTTCAATTATACAGTTTTCTGAATGTTTTAAAATTTTTTTAGAAATTCTTACAAAATGTTTTAAATGTTTAAAATTCTCAAGTTTCTCAAAAAATGTTATGAACAATTTCTTGAAAAAATTGACGATTTTATATTTATGATTCTCACAAAATTTCTGAAAAATCGAGTCTGTATTTTTCTCGGATTTTTATAAAAATTTACTTTTATATTTATTTTATATTTCCAGGTGACAGCAAGAGAGCTATGGATGAGTACACTTCTGAAATCATGCTAGGCGGTCACAATACCATTGTAATCCATAATACATGTGAAGATTCACTTCTTGCGACTCCCATCATTCTCGATCTTGTCATTTTAGCTGAATTATGCTCTCGCATCACCTTTAAGAAAGCGAATACCGATGATAGCGAAGAATTCTCTGGCTTCCATAGTATACTTTCTATTTTATCATACCTCTGCAAAGCCCCACTAGTGCCCCACGGAACTCCGGTGATAAATGCCTTATTTCGACAACGAGCTGCTATCGAAAACATTTTGCGAGCTTGCTTGTCATTGCCACCGGAAGACAACATGTTGCTTGAACACAAAGTCGATTTCAAGATTTAAAGAAAGACGATGCGATTAGGATAGAAGATAGAGAAGCGAAAGAGGAAAGAAATAGAATAGAGGTAGAGAACAAAGAAAAGAATTAAAGAATGATGATGAAAACTTAGCTTGTTTGTTGTCAAAGGAAGATTGATAGATTTTTTTTCTAATTTCTACTCTCTTTATTATCAAACGTCTGATATATGACAGTACATGTACTGTTCATTTTAAAATTATGAAGAGCGCGGAAATGATTAAATTGAGGACTGATTTTCTAATTTTATTACAAACAATTCAATTTTGATATAAAAATGTTAATTTCGTCGATATCAACTACATTGTAATGAACATAAATTTTCGATCATATTTTTGTATACTCAATTATATTAATCGATTATAAAGGACTTTGGTTTAAGAATTTGATTCAAATATTGTTGATAAAATTATTATATTATAATATAGTTAAATTCATTATTCAGTATTATTAAATAATATTAAAATGTTAAGGAAATAAAATTATTTTTGATATCAAATCGTCATTAAAATCGTTAACGATATTATAAAATTTTTTTTTCTAATCAAGTTTCTTTTCTATTTTTCTGATTGTTTATAATATAATACTTGATTCTAAATTCATGATCTATCAATTATTTTTAATCTGTTTATCAATTACATTAATTAATTGCTGTAGATTAGTTCTTTCGAAAGAAGTATATATTTTGAATAAATGTAATTATTAATAATTGTGTGCGTGCGTGCGTGCGTGTGTATATGTATGTGCAAAAAAAAAATTAAGAATGCAGATATAATAACGGAGGAAATAAAGAATAACGATGTCAATCTGTCGAAAATTGTGTATTTCGATGTATTAGATTTCTGCTTGGCTAGGTTGAAATCGCATGTTATTTCTTCTATTGTGTCTGCACTCTACGAGAACCAAGGATATGTATAGAGTTTAAATAATAATTTGCAATTTATATATGCATCTAAATAATAATTGATAAATTATTATTTGATGAATTATTACTAAATTTCGACAAACACATTTTCATTAAACTAATAGTGATATCTTTTCATCTAAAATAAATTTGTTTAAAGAAAAAAATTTTTGAAGCCCTTTTCTCTCATGAATTATGTGTATTAAAAAATAGAGATATATATATGTTCTATTGAGTATTCTCGAATAGAATACAATTCCTCAATTGATCAAACATCTTATGTCTTATCTCGTGAAAGTTTCAAATAAAAAAAAATGTATTCAAAAGACTATTTTTGTACTGATATATTCCTCAAACAATATATTATCTATATACATATTATTATTATCGCGTTAATAGTATACTTTTTTATTTTGTATCATCGATTTATACTAATTGACATAAATAGTTGAATAAAAAGTATAATCTGTTTCTTAGCTTTTTTAGCATTTATCAATTAGCGTATAACATATGCATATATAACTTTACGTTGTTTTATATATATATAAAATCAATATCACATGATTATTGTCATACATAATTCTTGTAGTAGATATACATGTATAAAAATAAATTCGTATTATTACGCAGAATTTTTCGCAATATCGTATACTATTGGGTCATCTAAAAAGTATCCGCGGTTTTTTGTCACTAGATGTGTGTTGATGGTCATATATCTAGTGACAAAGTATCGCGGATACTTTTTAGATGACCCAATAATATTTCAGCACTTAATTCCCCAATATCCCATTTTCGAACTTTTCCAATATTTCAGTATAGTATTTTACGACTTACGTAATTCATAATGTTTGAAACGTCGCATCGTGATATCCTACTTATAAGTATTTCAGAAATTGATACGAAATGCATACTATCTACAATAGTAACATAATCATCTATGTACATACATATGTGTATATTAATTACATGTTTTATTTTTTTTATATACTACACATTTTATAAATTATATGTATACAGAAAATTTTTTATGTATATACATATAGATACAGAAATAATAAATTTTTAAGTATTTTTTACGGATCTGTAAAAGTATAAAAGTAAATTCATTTCTTATATACATACGACATACATAAATCGAAGGTCTTATTCGAACCAGAAATCAGAGTATCGATGGTGTGTGTGTGTACGTGCGTGTGCGTGTGTGTGTGTGCGCGCGCGCGCGCGCGTGTGTGTGTGTGGAGGGGGAGCACATATGTACAGGGTTGGCCATATTCGACGGAAAGATGTTTTTTTTTCAATCATGGGAAAAAACATTTTTTGCTGTTCATTTTAAAAATCATTTAATAGGGTTCAAGGTCTTTCCGTCGAATATGGCCAACCCTGTATACATCGCAACGCAATAATAATAATAATAATAATAATAATAATAATAATAATAATAATAATAATAATAATAATAATAATAATAATAATAATAATGATAATAATAATAATACCAACGCAACGATACGACGCGCGACCGGTGCGACGACAGCGACGGACAGAATACGCGGACTGCGACGGACGACTCGCACTCGCACGACATGACGACATATGAAAGCGTGACGTGACGTGACGTGCGCGACGTGATCCGTAGTGATCCATATAGGTAGAGCACGTCGTAATTGTAGTTCGTACTAAGAAGTCGCACACGTCGCGAAGAAGCGGATAATGTCGTCGCGCGAGGGTAACGTTATAGGCAGCTGTCTATAAGATCGTCGAGATATCATTGATAATTCGCCACCGATCGCGGCCACGTCGCGGTGTCCGCCGCGTCGTCATCCCTGATCCCGTCCGCATCAACGCTGGAAGGGAAGGATGGAGGCGGACTACCAGCCGACGCTAAGTCCATCACGGACGTTGACAGGTGAGATGCCAGACGAGGTCGATTTTTTTCCGACAAACAAAGGACGCCGAGACGAAGGCGAACCTGTCGATGTAAACTCGACTCAACGCGGATCAAATCGAGAGCCAGCAGAAACGAGACGTTAAAAGCTGTCGGCTAAGAGTGTAAATAAAAAGCGTCATGCGTTTGCGATTGTCATTACATACGCGAGTATAGGTCGTAAAAAATCGGGTTTATATGAAAAAAACTCTCAGTGCGACTTAACGATCGTCTACATTAACGCAAAACTCCAACTCGCTGTTAAATATGCGATATAATGCTGATTAGGTTTCATATATTTATAAAGATAAGATTTTTTTTTAAATCTTGCTCATGACACACATTGTGACGTATGCAGGTATCATCATTTTCATATTTTGTATTTATCGTCGATTCATTTCTACTGACATTTAACAGGAATCGGCAACGACTGTGAAGATCCATATCCTAGCCTGTCAGATTATCACGATTATGAACCAAATCTGGAATTTGACGATACAGAATTGCAAACTACTTCAAATAATGGTAAATTATATGCATCAAATATATATTATATTTTAGCATTGTATTTTGGCTGTTTTATTAAATAACAGTAGATTCATCTTCTTCTTATTTCTATAATCTAGAGAGACAAAAGGAATGAGAAAGATCTCGTTTATTGTTGTGTACAAAATATGCTATATATACATATATGTATGTAATGCAACAATTATGGTAATTGTTTAAAATTAACTTAATGTTTACAGCGGCAAGACTTCTAGAAGGGAAATTGGATTTGGTGAGCGGTAACATAGGTGCTGGGATGGATTATATGGAAAGTCCAGTGAGTGACGGCACAATTGAAGAGAACTTTGAGGAAGCTTTGGTAGATGCTCCAGTTATTGAATCTGGTGTGTGACCTTTTACCTTCTGTTAGTAGCCAGTAAATGTCATGGCATTCTCGGGGCATAGCAGGTGAATTATGTGTAGAACTTTGTATAGCTTGTTTTTACATTGCATGGCGTAAGGATGAAAAAGGAAAGGGAATGTGACAGTTGTTTTGCTTTTTTTTTAATCCATTTTGCAACAATAACATTATGTACAATCGTAACATTTGAAGTGAGTAAATCTTTTGATGTGAAATATATCTTTTTTTTCCTAATAAAATAAGATTGCTCCGAGGATTCAAATTGTTCTTGCTAAATAAAATTTTTAGTTCATACAAATTTGTTGCGAGAGCACGCTTATGAAATGAATAACCTGGTCACAACAAATCTGTCTGTTTTAACGAATAGCGGACGATCTGGCTGCTTTAGATGGAGAGCTCGCCGATGAAGAAGATTATCTTGACATATCCAGACATGGTATCGTAGAGGTAGTCGGTGACGATAGTGCCGGTCGTAAAATAATTGTCGTGTCAGCTTGCAAATTGCCCCCTATTGGAAAAGAGACCTTTAATCACGCTAAACTCCTGAGGTGAGTTTGCGATATATCTATGTCATAAAAATGACACACGAGACATTTATTCCAACACAATGTGTTCTTGCAATTGCCTGTAAATTATTTAAAAATCGCGAGTCATCCTACAGCATTTCCAACAGTTGTATGTGCCAAGTTTTTATCTATTTTCGTGGTACTATCTTTCCATTTTTTTTTTAAATAAAATAAAACAATAAACTTCTTTTCTATAGGTACCTTACTCATACTTTGGATATGTTCGTGGAACAAGATTATAGTCTCGTCTACTTTCATTATGGCCTTACATCGAAGAATAAGCCACCCTTATCTTGGTTGTGGCAAGCGTATAAGGCGTTTGATAGAAAATACAAGAAGAATCTCAAAGCTCTATATCTAGTACATCCGACTAATTTTATTAGGATTGTATGGCAAATATTTAAACCAGCTATTAGGTATATGTGAAACCTTTTCTTTTCTAAATGAAAGAGTTGGATACTGTTTTCTCGAGTACTTACATATATATTGCATAATTTGTTATATTGATCTTTACAGTGTAAAATTCGGACGGAAAATGATGTATGTTAATTATCTAGAAGAATTAGCACAATACGTTAATCTGGATCAACTAATTATACCACCTCAAGTGATAGAGTATGCAATTTAGTTATGCTATTATGCAAAATAATATTTTAGAATAAAATCTTGTCAAATTGCACGCAGATGTAGTTCACATGGGACAATTTTTTCAGACACAATGAACAGCTGATGATGAAAAATAAGAAAAATTTGCCGGCGAGTCCACCACAAAGCGCGGTAGTCACACCAGTTGGCACGACTCAGTTCAGTGCTAGTCTGCAATTCATAAAAGAAAATAATAATGGCGATTCGATACCACCGATTCTAAGACAGTGTGTAGAATTTCTCGATACACCTGACGGTACGATATTTCAACAAAAATAATCAGCTTCATCTTGTTATATTCCAATTGACAATTGTTTTATTGTTGTTTCAGCTCTAGAGACAGAAGGGATATTCAGAAGATCGGCAAACGTAGCAATAATCAAAGAACTTCAGAATCGTTGTAATCAAGGTTTACCCATTGATTTCCAAGGAGATCCGCATATCGCCGCGGTTTTACTTAAGACTTTTCTCCGTGAGCTAGACGAGCCTCTTATGACTTACGAATTGTACGACGAAATCACGCAATTCCAAAGTGAGTGTGTGTGTGTGTGTGTGTGTGTGTGTGTGTGTGCGCGCGCGCGCGCGCGCGCGCGCGTGTGTGTGTGTGTGTAATATTCCTTCCTTTTCTTCCAAGTATTACAGCATAAAGTATGTATTTTTTAAATCTTTTTTCTTTTTTTTTTTACTGTAGTATTATCAAAAGACGAACGTCCGCGTAAAGTTAAAATATTAATATTGGAGAAACTCCCTGAAGACAACTATCAAGTTCTTAAATACATCGTACAATTTTTATCGAGGGTACGTAACCAATATTCGCAGTCCCAATTTCCTACGAAAATCGATCTTTACATTCATCTGTATCTTTCTTGCTATTGATAGGTAATGGACCGATGCGACTTGAACAAGATGACTTCTAGTAATCTCGCGGTCGTATTTGGACCGAATTTAGTTAGAGCACCGCCAGCGCGTGGAATGTCCCTCTCTGCGATAGGACCCATCAATCAATTTATAGACTTTTTATTCACCTATCAAGATAAGATATTTATTATTTAAAAGCGAGAGCACCGAAGGCCTAATTGTAACATTCAATTAACTACAATTAACTACACGTCCACATTTTCATTTACCGAAATATTTTTATATTCTACGTGATAGAGAAAGAGAGGAGGATAGAAGGAAACATTCAATTGTTCATTTACACAATTGTGATTTTGCACAAGATTTTTTAATACGAATAGGTATAATAATTTTCGGACGAAAAAATAAAACGTTCGAATTGATGCCAGCTGTGCGATATTGGAACACCAGCTCCAAGAGACACG
This sequence comes from Acromyrmex echinatior, assembly GCF_024713525.1. Classification (NCBI taxonomy): domain Eukaryota; kingdom Metazoa; phylum Arthropoda; class Insecta; order Hymenoptera; family Formicidae; genus Acromyrmex; species Acromyrmex echinatior. The sequence continues at coordinate 9,756,844 of NC_141865.1, read as the reverse complement.
TCTGTATATTTAGAAAAAAATTATGACCAAATACCAAAGATACATGAGAACGTCACACAGTGAATATAATATGTAAGATTATCTAGAAATAATGTTTATCTATTTAATAACGCTTAAGAAAATATATAATATATTCGAGGATGAAAAAAAAAATATTGTACGGGATGCCTTCATTGGGATATTGAGAAATAAACCGTGATTTATCCTGATTTTTATTTAGATTAAAAAAAAAATCGCTTGATATTACTAAAACTTTCAAACAACGAATTAATTTCTTTTAGCATATTACATAAATTACACACGCATTTCATATATAATTTTTAAGATTTTAATTATTTTTATCTTATTATTTTCTTTTATTCAATTAAAAACTTTAAATTAAATTAATAATTGTTATCACATAGATTATAATTTTCGTTTTAATAGATTCACATTTGCATAATAATATCGTCTTTTATTATTTCTCTTCATTAAAATCGAAATTGTTAAAATTGTTCGAACGCATTGTGTTGTATTAATCATGTTAATTAAAGGTCTTGTAGAAACAAAATTTTCATAAAATGTTTTAATATACATTTTAAATCTACAATAGAAAAATTGCAACAAATCGTTTTAATATTTGGCATCCTTTGCATTTTTTGCAGAGAGTTTGTATTACAAAAATTAATGATTTAATAATAATTGTGGTCTAACGAATATAGTATATGTGATACTGTATTTAAGTAAACTCGAAAAGAGAGATAGATGTAATAAGAAAGATTTGTGCGCGCGCGCGAGTAAATTCTAGTGATTTCATAATAGTTTTTAATTATGATCTCAAAACATCATCTTGTTATTAGTTTCACTTGATGTTGTAACAAGAATTAAAAGAAATTAAGAAGAGAGAGAGAATTAAAAAAAAATAGAAAAATTTAACATGTATTAAATGCCAAGTATTGTATTATCTAAAGACTTGATAAGTTTATCCGTCGTCTAAGTGTAAGAATACGAGACTTGGCAATTTTTCGCATAGCAAAATAGATTTGTATATCTCCTCAAATAGTCCTGCCATTATAGGTAACTGGGATAATGAGCTTGGCAGTCTCAATCCGCTCTCTATCATAAAAAAAAGACTAACCCAGACCTATATAGAACTGATGTGACTCGATTGCATTCCTCGTTGTTGTCAATAGAACGTGTAATAAAGCGTGTTTATTTATAGGTCTTCAGTTTTGTGTATAATTCATAAGCAAAACTTAACTTTCGTGACGATGGGATCGAGGCGGATAAATGTTAAATGAAGCGTTTCTCTGTAACGTTATTACAAGAGTTACCATTTTATGTTCATAAAATAACTTACAGTAACAATAATTTAAATAACAACTCTCTTGTATCGCTAATTTATATAACTTGAGATGAATAAACATATTGCGTGTTACTTAATATATGATCCAAATCAATACAATAAAATTATCGACACTTAATATGTACAATAACCCAAACTATCATTTTGGATAAAAGCCGGAAGTCTTCTTTTATTCTCCCTTGAAAATGCCCTCGTCTCGCGACAAGACCGCGCTGTCTAATGATTAGCTAATTTTTAGTTAATCAGCTTGTAGCAATTTGTGGATTGCAAAGATTATATGTACTTATATCGAAAGATGGCATTGGAAAAACGGGACGATGATTCGAATGAAGTATTTACCTTTTTTTACCTTTTACAAAATTTTTGCAACTACATTAAGATTGAGAAAAACAACTCAAAACAACTAGATTAATATTTCAGACATTGTTTCTTCTTTATTATAAATGCGTGATTTAAGTAATAGAGAGAAATATATTGCACTCGTGCAATCGTATGTATTTATGAAAAAAAAAGTAGCATTTGGAATGACGATTCGTTGGAAAGAAGTGACATTGTTTATACATTGCTTTACGACTGCTTTGAGTGAGAAATTACTTGAAAAGATAGGTCTGATCGATAAGAGACAAATCTGTTTGAAAAAATGAAACTTATTCCACGAGGTTCGCAAATGACAATGAAAGACTGCAGCCATATAATGCGTGCAAATCTAAAGTCTTTATCAAAAATTTTAACAATTCATTTCTCTTCAACAAAATGATATAATACAAAATCTGTCTCGGAAAAATTTATGTGTCACAATAACTTGTACTGTATATATATATATATATATATATATATATATATATATATATATACACACACACGCGCACGCGCATGCGTGTGTACGTATATGTATATACACACACAAGTATACAAGTATCTTTGCTATCCAAGAATTACCGCAACTAAAAATATACATATATGTATATAGGCATACATATGCACATTCATACATACGTAACCACTCTTGTCCTTGTGTATATACAAGATGAAGCATTTGTAATACGACAAACTACCATTTGCAAATAGTAATTTGTCATATCTAAGATGCGCCATCCTGTATATAATTAGTAAATTGCCGAAATTAGACCTTGTATCTGAAATTGAATGTAAATTGATTTTAAAGGTCTACGAAAAGCCGCCGTTATCGCCTCCACCGCCACTGCCACTGCCACCACTACCACCACTACTACCACCACCACCACCACTACAGCAGGAACTTCTACTCGGTTGAGTTTGTTCTGCCTCATCCTCGACCATTACGACATTGCGACGCGTACTATTGGTCCTCGTGAGCGTGGATTTTTGCTCAGCCTCATCTGCACGTTGCATCATACGTTGTGTCAAGTCTAGAAACATCTCTTCAATGTTCTGATTTAACTTTGCTGATGTATGAAAATGCATAGCTCCCACCTGTTTAGCATACCTAAGGAAAGAAGATTCATTGGTGGTCACGTGATAATAATGATAGTGATGATGATAATAGTGATGTTCACTTGATAATAATGTCATGTAAGAGGAGATTCATCAAACTTACTCTTCAGCTTCCTCTGTGGCAACGTTCCTATCCTTCTCCAGATCCACTTTATTACCTGCTATCACTAAACAAATTTCACTACCTAACATCTTCTTAAGCTCCTTCACCCAGTTTTTTACCTGACAACAAGCACAAAAAGTTGTTGAATTTCATTATATCATTGATACAAAAGTACTTTGATAAATATTTGTATATAGATAGATATTTGTAGTTGTACCTTTTGGAAAGTATCCTCATCCGTAATATCGTATACGAGAATGGCACCATTGGACATTCTGTAATAAATTGGTCCTAATGCGTGAAACTTTTCTTGCCCGGCGGTGTCCCATATCGCCAAGTTGACTCTTTTCCCATTAATATTCAATTTCTTATTCAGGAACGACGCCTGAAACATATACGAAGCAAACTCGAGATACCTTTCCGCGAGCGCTCAGCGCTCGAAGAGATTAGGGAAGAGCTAGGTTAAGGAAGAAATTGACTTCCCCAAATCCCAATCGCAATATTATATACGCCGGAAATTACAATACTTTTCTAATTCTCTTATTATTAATTAGCATATACTCGCTTTCTCTCTATGCAATTTGCAGAACTCGAATAAGAAAAAAAAATCTGCCGAGAGACTTGTGTACGCCGCGAAACAAATTTCGAGAAGTCCTTTTCAAAAGTAGGAGCATATGTACATATGTAGAAATTCGAGGATTAAAAAAAGAAGAAGAGAGGCTGGAAAAGCAAGTTTCACAGAAGGAGGACTCACCTGTAGCGTGGTGATATGCTTGTCATTGAACTTGTCCTCGACATATCGTAGAGCGACCGAAGTCTTGCCGACACATCCCTCGCCGAGCAAAACCACTTTAAAGTTATATCCAGTACCAACTACCGGACTGGCCATAATAATGTCCCCGGACTCGAGGGCGAACCTCGGACCAGACGATAGGTGAACTTAAGGTGATTGATCACTGAGCTCTCGGCTCTCTCTGCTCTCCAGTCTCTCCGGTTCCCAAGCCAAGGAGTGGATATCGCGGCGGGGAGTAGTCGCGGGAAGGGGTTAATTCACGCGGCGGCCACCGAACCAAGCACAGCTCTCGGGGCTCGGGAATGAGGAATGAGGATTCGGAGATGACACGGCGCGCTATCTCTTTTCGCGTACTCGTCTATTCGAACCTAATCACCATCGACGCCGACAGTAATTGACGGCAATCGACAATTGAGGAGAGACGAATGACAATATCGTGGTCTCGTGAAACTCGCGGTCGCTAGATCCATAGACCACGATCCATAGACGCGCGGCGAGGATCAGCTGTTCAATCTACCCTCGTGCCGCGCAGTGCCGTGCGTTGGTGCGTGCCACTACGCCACATTACGCCTAATTACGCCACATTACGCCGCGCAGCGCCACCAAGTACGTACTATGTAGCATGTATGTACATCACATCGCATCGGTGCGTTTCTACTTCTTTCGAGTCTTTCGAAAGGAAATACTGGAATCTGTAATAGTTATCTGTAATAGAGTGCTACTCGTTCACACTCGTACGTATTCCACACATAACTATTACAGATTCCAGTATTTCCACTTTTCTTTGTTACGCGCACCGCAATCAGCAATCGGCAATCAGCAATCAGCAATGTTTTTGCGCGGTACATATTCGGTAACATAATATTCTCGTTTAACGCAACACACCTGTGTCGAGTGTCCGCGAAATCTCGTCTATATGCAGCTCTAATTAATTAAACGAATTTGGTTGGACACATTAGTAGTCATCCAGCGAGCGTATCATTACTGATTTAATTCGAATTAAAATGAAATAAAAATATTTTGAATTATAAAACACTCTCCGTATTCAGTCAAGACTATTCTTTCGTTCTTTTTGTGCCCAATAATATTTCTTCTGAATTTATACAATTTCCAGTTCGAGCTAACTATGCGCCAATTATTTGTTGAAGCTCATTAACAGCCAAGATGCATATTTGCAGCAATAATATTAAATTGTTTTTAATTTTATTTGTGTGATATTACTAGTCCTGCAGCTTCGATTTAGAACAGTAGTGTTTCAAAACTGACGAATAATAATGGATGCACAATCAGCTTGAAATTGTATAAATTGTAAAATTATTAGGTACGAAGAATCACTTTGACCAAATGGTACTAATGTAGCATTTTTCAGTTTTCACTATGCTTAATCCCATTGATTGATTTTCATTTAATTAATAAATTGTACAAAATATGCATTTGTAATGTTCCAATAGCGTACAATAAAGTGTATTAAAAATTTATTTCTACATTTATAATATAATATATTTAAACACACGTATTTTTACGTTTTTACATTATACAATAATTATTTTATGTATACAATAATTATTTTATGTACACTGATTGAATGCAATCGAATTCACTGCATTTGAAGTAACTCAAATTAATAATTAATTTAATAAATATATGTCAAATCTTACTCTTTCGCAGTAAAAGATGAATATAAAACAGACTTTAGTAGAGTACCTATACAGCACAGAATTTGCAGCAATATCGCTGTAATAACATTGCAATATTGCTGCAACATGCATTATTGCTGCAACTTTTGTGCTGTAGGGACAAACAAATTAATCTAAATTTATGCTTTCTTTTCCATTGTTTCTTTTCCACATATACAACGTATACATTATACAAAACCATACTTTTACTACAATTTTAATACAAAAATTGATCGGTAGGAGTCATTAGATACTGTTCATCCATTTGGCGAAACTCGAAAGCGCACTGGTTTCGTTCAGGCAGGAAGTTAATCTCGTTATAAAAAACTGCTTGCAGATGCACGATACTCTTAACTTTGGCGATAGCATTAACTTTTGTGAAGAGCTCCTGTGCCTTCGACAGGGATTTTATTCCGCCGAGAATCATCTTTTTTCGAGCTTCAAAAGGTTTCTCTGATGCTGAAGCTATCAGACATTTGCCATATAACATGAATGCCCTGCCTTGATCGTAACAGCCACCGTGACCCAAGACTGTGGGGATAGCGTTCTTCACCGAGTTCAAAGCCAACACAGGCAGACCCATTAACAACTGGATTAATACATACAAGTGGGGATGTATTTTAGTCGATTGAATTATATACACTCATATATTCTCTCATAAAGAGAATTAAAACTCACTTGTATATTGGCAAGGTGCATCTTGACAAGCGCCTTGTAGTATGACAAATGATTCTGTGCAGCCAATTCCAAGGCTGAACAAAGACGCATTATGCAATTAGTAGCGATTGCTGTCCCGTTGTCTGGCAAGGAGGAGGCACATGTTATCTGACTAGAAAGAAGCGCGGCACGTATCACATATGGCGGAGTCACGTGCGGATGCTCCTCGATAGCGCCAATGTGCTCTAGTCCTTTCGGAAAATCGCCTTTTGCCAGGCAAACTTCTACCAACCTAGAAATTTCAGATTTAGATTGCAGGAATGCACATTTTCTCACAAATACAAGAACAATTATATATTTTTCTTTGGCACATGCGCGCTCGTAAAATAAACTCTTTGTACCTGAGTTTGGATTCCAGCTGATCCAAGCTGGAGATATTCCTAGCTACTGCTTCTGCCTCGCCCCATTTCTCTTGTCGCAGCAGTTGCGTCAATATATGCAATTGTTCGCTCAACATCCAGATCTACGAAGCAATAAACTGAATTACGAATAGAAAATCAAAGAAAAAAAAGGAAAATCTTTCTTTTTCAAATACTCTTCAAAATTCAGAAATTTTTCGTGGAGAAAAGATTTTATTTGAATAATTTTCATATTTCATTTGTGAAACAACATACCTTGTTACAAGGACTGTTGGGGAATCTTTCCTTGGCATGTGCCAATACAATGTCAGCGAGAGCGTATTCACCAAACTCGATCAACATATTGGCGACAGTGACGATTGCCTGGCACGTGGATGGTCCATTGAACATATGCTGCTTCTTATCACCTGTATTGTGGAGAAGTAGTAACTGGCCGCAAAGGGAGGCCATTTCCATTTTGCCATAGTACGCCCACAACGCCGATTTCTCCGCAAAAGTGATAGACATCAAGTCGGACATTGAATGCTGGCAGTTTAGCATGTCCGATTTCATCAATATCTATATTGAAATATAAATTGTAAATTTATTATTAATATAAATTTGTACAATGTGTCAAATTGAATAATTACTCTTTACTACGCACCTCGAATACTTGAGGAGGATTTTTGGCTTCTAAGGCGTAACTATGCGCGTGTGAAATGAGACTTAAGCCTGTCGTATGTGTAATTCCGAGTAGACTTGCTTTGCCAACCGAGCGTTCTATCAGAGATCCTCTAAGAAAGGAATAACGCAAATATATATATATATATATATATATATATATATATATATATATATATATATATATATGCATAATAAAATAATATAACAAAAAGTTAATTATTTAAATAAAAGAAAACCTATACAACATCTTGATCACAACGTGATTCCTATATGTATATCGAGATTTCTTTATCGATCGGTTTAAGAAGGTAATTTTAATGTAAAATTATACACATTTTAAAAAAGATTAGATTTTAACTGTAATATATCTGTGTAAGTGACGAAAAGATGAAGAATCTCTCATTATATTGACTTACTTTTTGTTCTCTTTACTGATTAAGTAGGACATCCAAGAATGCGCAAGCTGCAAACACACGTTGTCTCCGGCTTCCTGAGCTAATTTAATAGCTTCTTTCAAAGCGTACTGTGCTACTTCCCTTTTCAAGAAAGCCACGAAAATTACTTGGTTGAAACAAATTTATAACGCTGTGTACAAGTACGTACGTACGTACGTACGTACATACGTACGTACATACGTACATACGTACGTACATACGTACATACGTACATACGTACATACGTACATACATATATACATACATATAAACTACTACAGGTTTTGATTGTTAAATAGATTAGAGGATAGACAAAGAGTTAAGAGAGCTTAGATTTAAGATAAGTAGACAAAATAGATTACTTATGGTTAAACTGGGCATGTAAAACGGCCAAGTTGAGTGCCGCGTAACGGAAGGTACGAGATCGATCCTCGGGTGTGGATCGGTTCTCCAGAGGTGCCAGTCTATCGAAACAGTGATAGAGACTGTCTATCGCCCCACAAAAATCATTGACGCGGATGCAGTTTAGATAACTGAGGTAATGCTGGAATAAAGGCAAATCTGTTGAGCTGCAAAAAGACATTTATTTCACATTTATCTAATAATTCACATATATATTCTATTGGACACTCACTGCATCTGCATTGTAAGGATTAGACTTTAGAAGATCTTTTACGAGAACTCGCAGCTCCATTGGTGGCAGTGCTTTATGCTCGTCAGTTTGTAAAGCATGCGCTTGTTGCGCCACGAGTAATTCCGCTTGTCTTCCACCCCAAATTGTTTTTGCTTTACTATAAAAAGTATTGACATTGACAAAATATCCTACTTGTAAATACTTGTAACATTACATTATATATAATGTTCTATTCTAAAACTTACTTATCCGGACCAAAAAAATCCTCTTGCTTGGAGATTGAAATGTCAGAATTCTCCAGACTATCGATTTTTTTCACGACATATTTCTCCATATCGTTGTAGAGAGCAACCACTTGATCGAAGGCTAATTTTTCAAAGAAAATGAGCATCCTACGAACGTACAATCCAAGAACAGAATTTCTACTTAATGCTGGTAAAGATAACGCATGATCCTTGGATTCCATTAATCGTCGAAGATTATCAAATAAATCTAACAGCTGATCGATTCCTTTCTCATGTATAGCATCCAGATTTATTTCCAGTCGATCCGCAAACCGATGTAGGGCATATTCTGGCTCGTATAACATATTCAGCAGAGCATCCAACTCCATGTCTGCCGACTTAAAAAATAATCATCTTATATCCAATCCAAAATATGCCTCTCTCTCTTTTTCCTTAATGTGTAAAATAGTTACCTGAATTAACTTTAACGATGCTAAACAAAAGTTACGTCTCTCCATGATCACTAGAAATTGTCAAAGATTAAGTTTGTGCAAAGGAATACAAAGTTGATGTAACAAATTTATATAGACACAAATAAAATGTCACATAATAAAAGCATACCTTTCGTGGTATCGTTACAGTATTCTTTAATTAGAATAACAGTTGCCACTTTGTAAGGAGTTAGGGTCTCTTTCTGAATCTTCCTCACATTGCCATCGACGGTTACAAATTCCTTAGACATTCTGTTACATATGTCATTTACCGCGTAGAGCCGATTATCATTCATAGACATTCTTGTAAAATTAATAAATTTTTCATACATGTATGTACATACATACGATATAAATGCTACATCCTTTGAACGATGAGTAAAACGACCTAGTATCTAATACCTAGTACCTACTCTACATTCAATATTGTCGTCGTTTACATCATCGACTAGTCATAAGTCGTAAGTCGAGCGAGATTTCAAAAGAATTCCGCCAGATGATGCCACGTGTTGTTGTTGTTGTTGTTGTTGTTACACTGTCGCTATCGCTTGATAGCACGAACTTACTACCTAATTCTTATTATTATACAATCTTATGCTTTTATATTCTTATGCTTATACAATCTATGATTGTATATGCAGCGAAATAAGCAGTGATAAGCAAAAGATAGACAACTAGTAGGTAATTCACATTGCAAAGATAAACTCACGAACGATTTCGTTGTCAATAGATGTTACAATTCGTACCGTGCACTCTGAAATCGCAAAGCATCAAGGGGATCAAGATCTGTAAGTCTGTGATTGACAAATCATCGTTTGTCCTGCTTGCAAGAAGAAAATACAACAGAATGGTCAAATATTTAAATCAGTCGGAAGCTATTAACGTTGACAAAGATCTGTTCGAGAAGTATAAATTTAGCGTAGATCAGTTAATGGAGCTAGCCGGGCAAAGCTGCGCCGTTGCGATTGCGAGATCTTACCCGTTGTCGTTGGACTCGAAGGACGCATCCTCTAACCGAGTATTGGTGTGCTGTGGGCCTGGCAACAACGGTGGTGACGGCCTAGTTTGCGCGAGGCACTTAAAGCTCTTTGGATACTCGCCAGAAATCTATTATCCAAAGAGGACGAATAACGAACTATACCAAAGGCTGTTGCATCAATGCGTCGAGAATGGTGTACTTGTACTGGAAAATCAGCGCATAGAGGAAGCAACTGCAGACTCGACAGTTTTTTTGCACAAATATGCGATTGTAGTGGATGCTCTTCTGGGATTCAGTTTCAGACCACCAGTTAGAGAGCCGTTTGTTCATATCATCGACATGTTGAAAAGCACAAGCGTGCCTATTTGCAGCGTGGATATACCATCGGGCTGGGATGTCGAGAGAGGCCCACCTGAGGATGGTGGCATAAAGCCACAAATGTTGATATCTCTAACGGCACCAAAAATGTGTGCGTCAAAGTTCGACGGAGAATTCCACTATCTGGGTGGACGATTTGTGCCTGAGAAGTTGGAATCTCAGTATAATCTCAATCTACCGAAATACGCTGGCACGGATTTTATTGTTCGGTTATATTGACAAATGCTTACAAATCCTGTTCTATCCTATCCCGTGCGTAATGTGTTCTCATCGTCAGAAAGTACATTTGAATTTATCACGTGACCAACTTTTTTTTCAACTATTGTATTAGTTACTCGAGAGAAATATTTAGCTGAAAAACATAATTCTGATCATAAACAATTTATATTTCTCCTTGTTCTCCAACTGTTTACGAAAGCAGTTATTTTAATATTATACATATATGTATGTAGTATTTTCAAGTGCAGTGGATTTTAACCTAACCTAACTTAACCTAATCTAACCGGATCGATCACATCATGTGTTTTACTTTGATTTCTGGTTGCACGAGACCATGATAGAGTCTGAGCACAAGAATTATCGTAATACCTACTTAGACTTGAATTGTAGACATAAGTAACGCACAAACTTTCACGTATGACGTACGACTTATTGTCGTGTCTTTAAAAGACAGCAATAAATCGTATGTCATACGCCAAAACTTGAGTGTTACTTACGTCTACAACTTAAGTCTCTAAATAAGGGTTAGAACAATTCTTGTGCTCACACCCATACTTTCGAGTCACATATGGATTAATCAAATTGGGTTGGATTCAGACCCACTACACTCGAAAGTGCTAATAATTATTGATAAATAAATTATATATACACTTTTGAATTTATATTCGTTTAATTGCAGTTCTTGAAGATACTAATAATAAACATATATTTCTCTGGTGGAACAATCTTAAATTTATTTATAATGGACGTTATAAATGTGGGCCCGTATTCAAAATGCGCTTACAACGATGTTAGCGCGCTAACATGCTATAATTTATCGATAAAAGTGCGTTCTGAATACGAACCACGAAGTAGGAAGGCGAATTTTTACAGATCATTATTTTAATGTTAACGCTATATATCTTTGTATTGAAAACATTGCCAATACTAATTACCAGTCAAATATTCCCCTCTCATTCGATTAAAAGAGAATACTCGAAGGTGATTGGTAAATTTTTACAGATTACGACAGATTAGGTCGAAATTCTTATGTTCTGTTCTCTGTTGTCTATTCCTTTTATTATGCAGAGCCCTTAAGTTGTCTTGTAACAAGACTTGTTACAAGCGCCGACAGATTGATTGTTCGTCATTGTCTATCTATCAAAATTCGTGAACATAGTAAACAATACAACCAAAAAATCGTGGACATTATCGACCGGATCTTGGGCATTGACTACATAATTAAATGTCCACATTTTGTGAACATAGAGGTGTTTTAAAATAAAATAACAGTAAAGTCATTAAATTAACAAAGTATCGCGATGAGAAAATTCACTGAATTAGCATTTGGAGCCATAATAGCATCGAAGTGCTATCCTAACCTTCATTGATTATGTTAAAAGACTTGGAAATCCACAGGGGTCTGGAAGAAGAAGAAGAACCTGATTCTGTTATTATAGAAAATGCCCGGTTGCTATGTTGAAAATTGCAAAAACCGCAGCAAAAGAGGCTAAAGTTTTGAATAACCGCGTATCATGGAGTTAAATTGCGGCAATTTACAGTACTTTGTTAATCTAGTGACTTTAAAGTAACAGCTAAATTCGTGGCATAACTTTGGCACTATAATATGAGTATTTGCATCCGCCGTTTTTAGTGTATTCTTTCCTCAATCTTTCTCTATCTCTCTTTCACCCTCTCTCTCTCTCTCTCTCTCTCTTTCTCTCCTCTCCTCTCTCTGTCCACTCCGCCGCTAAACTAAGGCCCGTATTCATATTCAGACCTTGTACTTAAGGCTTCCTTAAATTTATCTTTAGATGCTCAGCAGCCAATGAAATAATTCGTACAGTATCTAAAGATAAATCTAAGAAAGCCTTAAATATAAGGCTTATGAATACGAGCATGAGAAGATTGATGAGAGAACAAGGAGTAGGGAAGAGATTAAAAATGGCAGATACAAATACCTAAATTATAATGCTCTAGAATGACCACTCAAGTTTCTCTCTACCTGTTGTATGATTACGGCCTAAAGCCTTGTGCCCATAATGTTAGAAATCGATCCGGATGAAAAAAGAATTGACCAATCGCAATGGTCATGTGTTTAAATTGTTCCAATATGATTTGTTAATTTTTTCTTTGTCCGAGATCTCGGACCGATTTCTAGCATCGTGGACATCAGGCTTAAATGCACGTTGATCGGCGTAGGACCGGGAGGGAGGTGGGCTTTTTTCTGTAATGTAACCGCAAAATGTTGTGGCATCCCTAGTTTTACTAGAAGTTTAAGTTTGATAATCTTGCGTTAAAAATTAGACATAGTTTTATACTGTCTGTATATTTTAGACAGAGACCGTTTTTTTTTTAAAAAGATCGGTAGATATTTTTTTGTTGACATATAAAGATTAAAAGTTACCAAGCCGAGTCTGTTTGTAAATTATTCGCAGAATAAAAATATTATTTTGTTTATTGTAAGTATGTATTGTGTCTTAATTTATCGGAACATTCTCCACAATGGCTGTACGTTCTCCACAATGGCTGCGTTCAACAGAGAAAACAACTTTGCAGCTTGTAAAATTCTTGAATATGATTGGTTGATGCATTTAGATCCAATGAGGAATTCAAAGGGCAACACCAATAATATTGAAGAATTTTACAATTGCAAAGCTGTTTTTTACTAAACGCAGCCAATGTCTTGCCCTCTGAAAAAGTGGATGTCAATTACACAATAATATCCACTTCTTTGTGGTGCTCCTGATGAAATAAATCATTAAAATCGTTGAAATAATACACTAAAATCTTTCAAATTAATAGAGATTTAAATGATTTCGACGATTTATTTCCATCACAGATGGGTACACCGCAAAAAAGTGGAATGAAATCGTTGTGTAGTTGACATCCACTTCTTCAGAGGGCGATAATGCGCTGGGCATTTTGCAATTACAGGAAAAAGGCCCTCATATCTTCTCTCTCTCTCCCAGGTTTATTCTCTCGTACGTACATTTAATATATTTATGAAATATATGCATTAATTATACGTAATTTCGCATAAAAGAGTGGCGTTTTTCCTTAAAGGAAGCCACGAGAAAAGAGGATAAATTCTGCGACACGGTAGACACACAAATTATCCTGAGTCCTCAATAATTGGTTAATTTGTTGCAAATTGTGATAGCATCGTTTTTCAAGGGATCTCACAACTGTATCTCTCTCTCTCTCTCTCATTCTACAAAATGGTACATACATATACATAATTCCGTAATTTCGCACGAATTGGATAATTGTTTACGAAATGCGTACATTTTCAGGCGCAAGAGGTCGAAGAAACTATGAAACGGATTCAATCTCATAAGGGAGTAGTTGGAACAATAGTGGTAAACGCGGAAGGTATTTAATTTTATATTTAAAAACATGAAATCATCTATTTGTGATTGCCAGGAAATTCTTACTGAATTTTGATTTTCAGGTATTCCAATAAAATCAACATTAGACAACACTACGACAGTTCAGTACGCAGGTTTGATAAGTCAATTATCAGATAAAGCCCGCTCTGTTGTGCGCGATCTGGATCCGACCAATGATTTAACTTTCCTGCGCATCCGTAGCAAAAAGCATGAAATTATGGTCGCACCAGACAAGGAATTTATATTGATAGTAGTGCAAAATCCAGTTGATTGATATCTAAAGGATGATAATAATGCAGAAGTACATTGCAAAATTCAAATTTATTCCCTTAGTAATTTTATCGATTAATAATTATTAACTTATTCCACGTATTACGTTTGATTTTAATAATTATTCAATTAAGGAATGAAAGAATAAAACTTGATTATTGGTATAATGCAGCATTTTATTTCCAAGTTGGTTTAGTGGAACTTTAAGAATTTTCGTACCGTTTTCTTTAGCACTTCATATTTTGTGGTACTTTTGCAAATCAATTTAGTAATAAATTCTAAATAAATATTATTAATTATTCCTACATTTTTGTATTATTTCAAACAACTACGAATATATTAGGTGTTGGAATTAATTCGTAGCGTTTTTTAATGAAAGAATGTTATTTATTTCACATGAGCATTAAAAAATACATTAATGAAAGTACTTCCCATCACTTGTAAAACGCTACGAATTAATTCCAACACCTAATATATGCATCGACATGTACATACATTCTGTTTTATATATGATACTTAATTTCTATATATAATTCATTTATATTTTATGATATTCTTTAGTTATATTATAGAATACTATTGTATCACAATGTTCTGTTAATTTAATTCCACACAATTGAAATTATGTTTTTATTATTACTTTTATATCTTATGTAAAAGTATATATTAGGTGTTGGAATTAATTCGTAGCGTTTTACAAGTGATGGGAAGTACTTTCATTAATGTATTTTTTAATGCTCATGTGAAATAAATAACATTCTTTCATTAAAAAACGCTACGAATTAATTCCAACACCTAATATTTATAATTACTCTGTGTGCGCGTGTGTATTATAGAGTACTATTTTTTTTGTTATTTCAAAGTTAAATCATAAAATCCTTGCCAATGTAATCTTTCTACACCAGGAAAAAAATTTTTTTATAAATACATTAAAATAATTTAAAATAATTTAAAAAATATTTTTGTTCTTTTTTTATTTTAAATATTCAGAAATTTATTCTTTTATTGTAAAAAAGTACAGTCTTCAGCATCAATATCACATAACATGTATCTAACGTTTTTCATTAAAAATTTGCAAGCAGCATTATATATTGGATATAACATATAAATTATTTATCCCTGAGAAATATTTCTTACAGTTTAAATTGAAAAAGTGTAAAAAAAAGATTCTTATTAAAGATTTCAATATAAAAGACAATATCTAGTTGGTTTCTATTGATAACACAGCCATGTACTTACATTTCTGCGCAGTCTATGAGACATCTTAAAACTATATGTTGCAGATTTAGTCAAAATGTGGCATTGCTTATATATACACACACACATATATATATATATATATATATATATATGAATTTTAATATCGAGATTCTTTTTTTTTCGAGATACATAATGTGTATCTCGAAAGATACTTTGTAAATTATAATGCAAAATTAATTTAATCTCCTTAAAGTAAAAAATAGAGATTCATGATTACATGGCTTGAAGTGAATTTGAAACACGTTGCTTTTTCGAAGGGTGAAATCTAGTATAATATATTATCATTGCTATAATTCCTAGCAAAAAGGAAACGATGCAAGTAATAAAGAATATGTTAAAATACCAAGCCTCTGTAACTTCAGGAGGACAGGTATATCTCCACAATAGACTTGAAGTAATGTTTTCTGCAAAACAGAGCATATAGAAACATAGATGTTTCCAAAATGTATTGCAATCTACAGTATTTAAATATATGAAAATGTAAACTATGCCAATAACTATGGCAAATAAGCTAGAATAAATGCGTTCTTTAAATGTTGGCAGCATATGTGGTGGGCGATCATAAGCTCGGCAAAACTCTAATATTCCATGAGAATTGATCAAAATCCATATGGTCATGATTACCCAATGTATTAGGCAACCGATTATAGTATATAGAGGCCAGACGCTTGCAATAATACTGAGAGATAAGATTCTTGCCACTGTAATCATCATAATCAATTATATATAATCAATGATTTTTTTTCTAAAATACATGTCTCAATTGGAATATCATTTCATCTGTTGATTGTTGAATATGTACCTGTAATGCTAAAGTGCCACAGAAATTGTAGCACGGTTCCTACAACACCAATATTCAATTTATTTTGTTGAGCTAATCGAATGCTACGATGATAACTGGCCATTGCCCAACCCATGCTTGCAAGCGAGCTGACAATACTAGCTACTTGATGTACAACTGAAAAATAATATGAAAAGCATGTTAAAAGAGTCGCTTGATAATATCGATCTATTACAGTACATGTTTGCAATGTATAAATAAAAATTTTTGATTCTATGCCAAGATGATTGAAAAAGCTAAAATTATTTGACAACAAGTTGGAATATGAAACTAGGTTTTTAAAGCTATTTTTTTCTTCATTGTCAATTGTGCTAAATCTTTAGTAACTTTACAATGTGTGAGATTGATCGAGTATAAATATATTCCACAAAGTATAGATATACACAAAGTATAGATATACATTCAAAATTAATTTCATTGTGGTAATGCTTTAGCATCAGAGTTAGCTGTAGGATTTGTTGCGGTGCAGCTTCCAAGAAACATTCAAATACTCTTAACAAGGCAACATCTTGATCTTCTTTGAGCATCCTTAAGTAATATCTCCTTTCATTGATACGATCCTCGGATTTCTTGCATTTACGTGCTTTTAATGCACACTTCAGGGTTTCCCAGTAATGTATAACTGGCGCCAATTGCAAAAAAACAGCGATTGTACAATACAATCCATTTTTAATCAACAAATGTGTCGTTTTATACTCATTCGATGTACTGGAACTTATCTATATCAAAGAACATACTATGTTATGTACGTATACACACACACACACACACACACACACACACACACACACACACGCACGCACGCACGCACGCACGCACGCACGCACGCACGCACGCATATTGAAATTGACAGAAATAAATTAATCGAGTTAAACTTAGTATAGCTATATGTAGTACTTCACTTGTTTATCTTGAAGTTGCATCCTCCTGCTGATAACAACATTGATCAGAGAGGGAACAAGTATGAGGCACATTGTCCAAGCAAAATACGTTACTTTAGCACCCAGGTAATATTGGATAGCGATATTATAATCGAAACCCATGTCGACGACATGCATTACTATGGAGCAAGCCAGCAAGAAGACATCCAGTCTGGAGATACGGGGAGTGTCTGTCGGCAGGTCAGTGATGTCAACGTCGAAATGGATACCTGGAAACACGCTGGCGAGATGGAAAGAACGACGTTCGCAATTTCTCTCCTCCATAGCGTCCTTATTTTCTAATCTGTCTATTTTCTCTCCAATCTCTTTGCTCGGGACTCGGGACCAAGTGCAAAGTGCACGTTGCAACGTGAGTTGGCACTCGCCCACGCTGCAGCTCACACATCAATTGACGTGAATTGATGTGAATTGACGAACGTCAACAAACAATCCACATCACATAAATCATATTTCTTGATTCCGCCCCTCGCGCCGCGCCACGCCGCGTCGGCCATTGCCCAGATGTTCGCCGCTACGACGAACGACGATTCAATTCGAAGAGTCGATAGATATCGGCTCTCGACAAGAATCGAGACGCGCGGTGATGAGAAACATAACTATCGACCTTCTCTTTACTCCTGCATGCAATTGTAAACAATTCAGATAAAAACAGAACGATCGATAATTTTCTCATAAACAACTAGTTCAAAATTGTAATTTTTCGGTAATATATATATGTATAATAAGATATTATAGCATTAAAAGTATGCGTGTCTATATTTATACAGCATTTATATAATAATAAAAAAATTACGAATTTATAATCACGAAACTTTGCCTATAGAAGTGACCGTCTTTAGGGTATATCCACACAAAACTTGCATAGCCGCATAAACGTATGCACAAAGAAAATTATCCAATCACATTTTACGTGCGTCTTTATAAGAGAAATGCGATTGGTTATTTTTATTTATGCATATGTATACGGCTATGCAAGTTTGTATGGATGTATCGTTGATATTATCTCGTCGGTGCAGGTCAGCAGCACTGTCAGCAGGGACAGCCCAGACAGCAGGTGACGCGTCAATGGTTGACGTCGTCGTTGGTCGTCGTGTCGTGTCGTGTCGTGTCGTATCGTGTCGTGTCGTGTCGTGTCGTGTCGTGTCGTGTCGTCGTGAGTCGTGGTATAGTGATCATATACAGTCGTCTGTAACATAATAGTAGACGTTGTCATCTTGCGAGTTGCGAATCGCGCAAAATTGCGCGAGAGGCGTGATGCGCAAAAAGTGTAATCGATGTGATGTTTTGCGAGGGATATAACGAGGTGGGTGGTGAGATTTCATTTTTTTTTTCACAATCGATCTGTCGGGTCTCTTGGATCCTACAATTTCCTTGATTTGACATAAAGTACGTCGCAGTATTACAGCACAGTACAGCCAGTATAGGCGGATGCAGGCCTGTTGGCGAGGTTGCGATTATTTTGTCAAATTCCCTCCTCTGCAATTTATTTCTGCAATTTATTTCTTACAATATCGTAATCAATTGTAACGTTTGATCGATGTTTGACAACGACATTTATTTATTGCGTCATATTTCGTGCCATGATTTCTTTATTTGTAGACATTATCCTGGATAAATATGGTTATGCAAAGCAGAATCTGCATGCTGGCTATTTTGCACACTCACATTTTCCGCCTTCTCTCTCTCTCTCTCTCTCTCTCTCTCTCTCTCTACACTTTATATCTAATTTTTTTGTCTTTTTTACCCATTTTTATTTGTTTAATAAACTATATATCTACATACACACAAACATTAAAATATATTTTATGAAGAAAACGATAAGATCTAAAAATAATGTATCCATATCTCTTCATTCGGAATCTTTATTACTTATTAATTCTTATTTTCTAAGACTAATTAAAACTTTATGCTTGGATGAACAGACTTTGGAATTTCTATTTTATTCCATCAAAATGTAAACCATCAATCAAAAAAACAATAGCTTGCCTAAAGTATCTTTTAATTTAAAAAAATTAAATAATTACAATTTTCTTCATTTTGATTTTTGTATAATTTAATTTTTTTCTATTGTCCTATAGAATGCCGATACAGGCACCACAGTGGACTGAATTCTTGTCGTGTCCAATCTGTTGCCATGACTTTGATGTGGCTATACGAGGTCCCATATCACTTGGCTGTGGTCACACCATATGTCGTGCTTGCTTGGCCAATTTACATCGCAAGCAATGTCCTTTCGATCAGGTAGCAATATAGGTATTTTAGTATGATATTACATTACTCAACAAGAAATAGTCAACACTTCCAAAATGCTCAAAATTGCACAATTTTCAGATTGTTGTCAAAATTCTGTGAAAAATCACTGTAGACCAAAAAAATTTTTTTTATCAGTAAAACTTCTTACTTTTTAACATATTGGCCATTTTCCAAAAAAAATGTTTATCTTTACAGTTCTATATCTTAGCAAAGATCATATTATTATGTTCCTTAAAATTACATACATTTAACAGTCTGCAGCTTGATAACAAATTTTCTCCAAAAAATTTGATATTTTTATAAAAAAATATAAAAGGTATTAAAAAGAGTTTTAAATGCTTTTCTACAAATTTTCTTATATTAGGTGTTGGAATTAATTCGTAGCGTTTTTTAATGAAAGAATGTTATTTATTTCACATGAGCATTAAAAAATACATTAATGAAAGTACTTCCCATCACTTGTAAAACGCTACGAATTAATTCCAACACCTAATAATTTTTTTTGATCTTTTTTTGAATTACGCTAGATTTACATTTCTTACAAATCAATGAAATTTGACGAAAAATTATCGTGAAAATCTTTTACTTTTCCAATTTTGCAGAATTAATTTTAAAAACTATCAAAAGCATGTCCAAGTACAAATTCAGAGCTTCAAAATGCTTTTTCAATTCTTGATCTGAAAATAGGGCAATTTTGAAAGTGCTTTTTCCTATTTCTCGTTGAGTAGTATAATATAATATACAAATATATATATATATTTGTACATCTCTATGTGTGTGTGCTTGCATGTATGTATATACGCATAGTATATGTATAGCATACATATATACATTGCTTAGAATTTTATAAACAATTCTTTATTTTGTTTGTCCTTTTTACAGAGCATTATCAACACTGACATCGAAAAATTACCTGTAAATGAGGCACTATTACAATTACTAGGCAATCCAATTCCCATCGTTGCTTCAACATCTGCATCGAATCAACAGCAGAATTATCAGAAGCTTCTGCCACCCGACCAACATGTTAATTACCTGAGAGCTAAGAATTGTATTGAAGAACTTGCTCTTTATCTTAAACCATGTCAAATTAGTAATACTGCAGGTATGCAGTATACAAAATTTTAAAATATCAAATAAAATAACCATTGAAAGATAACAAAAATTATATTAAAATTTATCGTGTAAGGAATATACATGTAGTAAGCAATTAAACAATGTTATATGTTGTGTTACAAATACAATAATACTGTATTACAATAGATTTTGTTAAAATTATTGTATTTTATTACACATATGAATTATATAATATTTTAAAATATATATGATGTCTAATGTACACAAGCACACGCATCCATATGAATTGTTGCCATATTTACTTGTGTGATATGAATTATATTTGTTTGTTATATAGGTATCGGAAGCGGAGGTGGAGGACTGGTATCACGACCCATGCAACGCAAATTGGTGACGTTATTAGGTTGTCAATTAGTCGAACCAGAAGGTAGAGCACGTGCATTGCGTGCTGCTCGTAGTCTTGGTGAGCGCACCGTCACGGAGCTTATACTACAGCACCAGAATCCTCAACAACTCAGCGCTAATCTTTGGGCGGCCGTGCGTGCTCGTGGTTGTCAATTTCTTGGACCAGGTAAATTTTATTTATACAAGATAATTATGCAATTTGAATAAGCTGTATCTTTCAATGCATGTAAATAATAGAAGAAGAAAAAGATGTGTGTGTGTGTGCGTGCGTGCGTGCGTGCGTGCGTGTGTGTGTGTGTGTAAAAGTAATGTGGCATTATTTTCTTTGCAACTATAGTAATGGATGGTAGAATTACAATAAAGTGTTTGTTTTGCAAACTCATACATTGTAAGCATTATTTCAGTCTCGTTATTTGCTAAATATTAAACAAGGACAAATGATGCTTACAAGCGCTATGAAAAGGGAATGCATCTATAAATTGCATCCTCTTTAAATATCATTTTTCTATCATAGTTATTCTGCATATAGAAGAATCGAAATAAAGCCTCAAAGAGATATAATAACTTGTAAGATGTGCGCGCGCATATTATGTGTTACATTTTCCTTGGATAACTTATTTCTATAATTGTCTTTGTATTTTTATTACTGTAATTTTTAGCGATGCAAGAGGAAGTTCTCAAACTTGTGCTATTGGCTTTGGAGGATGGCTCTGCTCTATCGCGTAAGGTATTGGTGATGTTTGTAGTACAACGTCTGGAACCACATTTTCCTCAAGCTAGTAAGACTAGCATTGGACATGTGGTGCAGCTTCTATATCGAGCGAGTTGTTTTAAGGTAAATATGTGGTGGTTCATAAAAAGATTTAAACGTTTTTAATAAAACATTATATAGAAACTTTTTTACTGTACAATTATGTATATTAAATATATTATTATCGTTTTCTATTATGTTACGTTTTTAGGTATCAAAGCGCGAGGGTGACTCATCTCTAATGCAATTAAAGGAAGAGTTCCGTACTTATGAAGCTCTTAGACGGGAGCATGATGCACAGATTGTACAGATAGCCACCGAGGCAGGCTTGCGTATTGCGCCTGATCAATGGTCAGCGTTGCTCTATGGCGATACTGCTCATAAGTCTCACATGCAAAGCATCATTGATAAATTGCAGACACCACAATCGTTCGCCCAGAGTGTCCAGGAGCTTGTGATAGCGTTGCAACGTACACCAGATCCTGGACAACTGAGCGGTCTCAGGCCACAGTTGGAATTATTAGCTGCCATCGATCCTAATCCAGGTATGTAGGTTACCCGGACCATATGTAAAATTATATTCTGTATAAATTCTTAAAACTTATAATTATTAAAGTTCTTCGGATTGTGTACGAATTCTTAGAATCTTGATATCGTTATCTTGGTATCGTTATCAATAACTATTTTTTACTTAGTTAAATAAGTATATGTTTATAATTTTTATAATTTTTAGAGACAGAGCCACCAAGTTTGGCCGAATGTCGAGTGGCTTTAGAAGCCGTAAGAATAGTAGTGGCTACGTTAGTGGACTTTGTTCGACAACATGGAAGCAATGGCACGTGCGGTAACAATCGGAAATCAGTGGCGCAAGATAGTGGAGGTAGCGGTCCCATCGGGAGCTCGTGTCCAGGTTCAGTGACCAGCAAATACAAAGTCAGCATGTGCAGAGATTTAGCCCTGCGCGGCACTTGCCCACGATCCAACAATTGTACCTTTGCTCACAGCGACACCGAGCTTGATAAGTACGTTTATTTATTTGATACAATTATTCATTTTATTTTCTAGTATCTGTTTTTAAGAACATTATTAAAGAATATTGAAGAAAAGAAATCTCGACATCAAAAAATAATGGATAGAAAATAGTAATAATTTTTATTATCAATTTTTTGATAATAATATTTCAAATGAAGAGATTATATTTGACTATACGTAACCATTTTACTGCTACAATGATTTGCAGATTCTAGACACATACAATTCTTTTCAAATAGATTTTTCACACGAAAAATGAGTTTTTTTTTTTCTATACAGGTACAGATCAAAAAATCGTAAATTGAGTGTCAGAACAAATTCAAATCAGACGGAATCGAAGGGTGAGAAGAATAACAAGATTTTCAATAAGCAAAACGGTGATTTAACGACTTACCATCCCATAAAAGCACACGACAGGGATAGTGAGTATAGTGAATATTTATATTTAATATGATGGATAGATCAAAGTATTATACTAATTACAAACAAGATGTCTTTCAGAATAACTTTATTTGATAATTGTTTTGTATTCATAATAATAGTAAAGAAAAATCACTTAAATGTTCAAGTGAAGCACCCTTTATAATATATTTAAATAAAACAATCATCTCTATTATTTTATCATTTTATCTTAATTGTTACAGCAGTGGTGCAACATTCAACGCCTGTCCCGACCAACTTGGAAAATAATTTGATTGACTCATTGACATCGACCTACGTTTTGCCGCTTACATCCCCCCAAAACTTGTCGCATCTTAGTCTGTGCTCTGTAAAAGGAGGAACTATGTTGGATAGTGGAGGATCTCCTGGTGTCCATTGCTCTGGACATTACATAATGCCACCAGGATCTGTTCCCACAGTCGATTATGGACCTTCCTTGACAACTACGACAAACCTCGGAGTGTGGGATACCCCACAAATTGTACCAGCAAATCAAGTAACAAACGACAAAAAAGTTTAAGAGAAAATAGCTTGCTTTCTTATAATCAGTAATTTGCCGGAATTTCAAATGGATAAATTCGTTTAATAACAACAAAACAAAAAATAGTAACAAAAAGATTTGTTAGAGTAATCCTTTCAGTGGATAATATTTATTATTAATGTGACTGATAATTGATTGTAACGATAGTTTAAACATAATTTCAATAATGATAATAATGAAATAATCGTTTTGCAATAGCGAACGGCAATGGGAAAAACTATGTTGGCGATGTTATTGCAACGCAAAATGGAGATCTTAAATCAGTTGGAAATAATTGTTGGCAAACAGCAGCAACAACAACTAATATCACCGCAAATAAAAACGGTAAACATATATCCTATATGTTTCTTTGTATTCGAACGAACTTTATCATATTTTATCATTGTTTTGTGCGCGCGTACGTATGCGTAACTTATTTAATATATTTTATATTTTATACATTTTGTACATGATTATATATTTTCCCTTAGAATTACGATCTTCAGCAAGAGAGTGATTTATTGTCTGCACCCAACAATTACTCGATATGGACCGCTGCGAATAACTTTCGCTGTACATCCGGGACGGATCCACCGCCACCACCACCTTCGTCTGCTACCACTTCGCATCTACTCGATGATGACAGTCCCTTTATGTCTCCATTAGACGTATCTCCGGCAACCTCTTTGCCATCAGTTAGCAAACAAGCACCCATCTCAAGACTGTCTAAAACTTTGATAAGGTGATAATAAATAATATATGTATAGCTATTATATCGATTTAATTGTAATATCTGTACATGTACAATTTTAATAACTTTTATAGTTGCATAATTTAAAAAATTACATGATCTATTATTTAATAGTAATAAAGTAATGATAATAGGTCTCCCTACAACGGAACTCTGCAACATCTCTATAACGAGGAGGTCGATCCTACTCCTATCCCCACACTGTCTACTGCATTCAGAACTCCAAACTCTGTAACCTCTTGGTATTATGGCAGTCAACGTGAGTACGAAATATTATTTCTAGCGATTAGAGTATGTATATCGACAGAAATAATACGTAAATCAATATACATTCAATGCATTATATACTAAGAATTTCAAGAATTTTATTCACGAATATAATAACTTTTCCTATATCTGTAATATACATAAATAGATTTTTAATATAATTTTTTTTCTTCAAATGTTTGTTTTTCAAGAATTTTCTTATAGATATGTATAATGTTTCTATATACGATAATTGTTAAAGATAATTGTTAAATTGATATTAATTGCATATTATTGTGCAGCATATGCAACAGTTGGTGTGAATGGAATACAGTCAATGACGCCAACGAGCCCTGGTAGTGGTGATGGTGACAGCGATTTCACCAGTGATAATTACGTCGCACTTGGCCGCAATATTATTGCACCAGAATCACTATCACAATTCTCGAGATCGGAGTGTATGTCAAAAGAGTGAGTGATATATGTAGTTGTATTCTTTTATTTATAACTCTCTGTTATCTTTATTAATGGAAAAAAGAAAACAGATATTTATTATGTACAGATATGTATATTATATGTTATGTACACATTGCAGTTTAATTTTGGAATCACAGAAAGTAAAGCAGCAACTCAGACATCTTGAAAAGAAAATCAATGACTTAAAGGTAATGCGTCACATTTTGAATTTTGAAAAATACAAAAAGCATTGTTCAATTCATGTCCTGCATGTGTATATTTAGTTGGCTACGCAAGGAGCTACTACTTTCGTCACAGCAGGCGAACGATTGACGCAAGAATTGCGAATGATCGAGGCGGGTATCAGAGAAAGGGAGAGAGATGTACGAAATTGGAGCAATCCATACGGTGGTAGTACTGGTACTACCACTATTCCTTGGATTCAGCAGTCCACTAATGATTGGCTATCAAATCAAGAATATAATACGGATTACAAAACTGAGGAGGTAGGCCGTGCCATTTTATGCCATTTTATTTTGTAATTAATTTCCATAATTTATAACTCCATATATTTTCGTGAACGAATACAGAGAGAAATTGTATTTTTATTGCGGATTTTATTTCAAGTACTAATTTCACTACGTCTTTTTTATTTATATGATAAAAAAAATTATACAAATATTCCAAAATATAATAAAAATTCAAATTTAATATGATCATAAGCAAGAATTATCGATTTATCGATTAACTGATTAACCAATGTGTGCACAGGAAGATACATACGAGGCTGGGATAGCAAATGATATGCGCGAGCTAGAACTGCGATGGGAATTTGAGCTGCGCGAGCAGGAAAAACATTGGTCCAGTGGAGGTGAGAAGGATCCCATCACCACCACTACCTCCATGAATAAATAATAGGATATCTCTCCCTTCTTTTTCCCTCTTTAGCTCTGTTTTCCTTTCTCGTTCATCTTTCGGGAAACATGTATTTTTACATGTCAAAATCAATCTTCGATTCTATCTTTTTTAATTAATATTAATCGAGGATAGTAAAATTCCTTTAATTCATGGTCAGAAAATATATATAGTAATCGCAGACGTGCGGACCTAAATCTTGAACATTTTTCACGTTGATAATATCACGCGATGAAAAATTGTACGATTTTAATTCTAAATAATAATTTATCAATGGCATTGAGTTGTCGACTGTTGAAATTAAGCAACAATTTTACTACTTGGGGTAGATGATGATTATGATTACGTAAACTTCGTGAAAAATGTCAGACTTGAAATAATTCGTATCTTTTACGTAATTAATTTCCAAATTAGCAATCTTCTCGATTGATCTCTTGAACTATCCTGTTGTCTCTTTTTAATTTAAAAAAGAGATAAATGATACTGTAAAATTTTTATGAAAGAGATATATTTATTTTTACGGGATTTGTTAAAATTTAGCTTAATACGCAGTCAGTGTTTTATAAACAATGACTTCGCGAAATATGTGGGCGCGAGGAATGTATTAATTAACATATTTAATTATATGCAGATTTCGTATACTCTACTGATGATACGATATCATATATACATATAATGAATACACACATTCGAAAAGAATGCTGATCGCGCTTGACCTGATCGATAAGGTTAGACTCTGATGATAATAACAACACGTTATTACATTATATGCTTATACATATATTGTAGATACATGTGCTAAAGAAGAAATCGCGTTCCTTTTGAAGGACGCTATATTTATAGAATTTCTATATTCCGAAGATGGAAAGGAAAACGAAACTGCTACCTCGGCTTGACGATGGTATCCTTTATAGTATCTTGTATTTCACAAAATTTGTTTTCGAAAGATAATCAAAATCTTCTTTTCAAAAATTAATTCTGATCTTGTGCCGAAAGCGCATGAAAAGAAACGTCATGCTTATGTTTAATTAATACAATTCGATGTTTAATAAATTATTGTAATAAAATTAATCTATATTAAATTTTCGTGTTGCGCATAAACGTTGTTATGTTACATGCAATAATACGTAACGTAATAACTCTTATATTGATTATTAAGATTAACATCAATTTTATTAATTACATGTATCACCAAAATTCTGTTAAGAATTTATATCGCGAAAAAAAGTGGAGATGCGACTTTTGAGGGCCGTCTCGAGAGAGGAAAGTCTAGTTATCCTTTTTAGAAACTCGTTGCAATAGCAATTTGAAATCGACTCTTTTTTTTTTCTATTTTTACGGAATAGCAAAGAGCGATGAAAATAATTCCAGTTTTAGTGGAAGCAAGATTTTTTTTTTATAGACGGGATCTCGTCGATTCCATTTTATAAATCCTCAGGAGGACATACACACATACATTATACATACGAACAAATTTCTTTTTTCAATTTGACACGCGCGCGCGCGTGCGCATACGCACATGCACGAGGAGTGAGAGGGGGGAGGGGCGGGGGCATAATTGTGCGTGCGTGCGTGCGTACGTGCGTGCGTGCGTGTATAAATATATAATTACATCTGATGTTAAATTAATGCGTTTCTTTTTTTAGTACTGTCTATAATCGAAGATAATTCATATAAGAGCAATAGAGATGGATTAAGCTATTTTTAATTTAATTGGATTGTTATATATTTAAATTTTTATTTTTTTTTAAAAAAGATATTACTAAATTAATACATTAACTTTGTCTCAATTTTTGTGCAATCGAAATTTATTTTTTTACGTGTTTACATCCAAAAATTTTTGGAGATTGTTTAACAAATTTTTTAGAGTAGTTAATAAAAATTAAAAATCTCTATAACGCATTGATTTCTTTACAATTTTGTATAATTACCACTACATTGTTTTTCATCATGATTTTTTATTTCTTATGAAAATGAAACTCGAAATGAAATATTAAACAAGATAAAAAAATCAGTGCATTAATTGTTTTTCAACTTTGTAAGTTATTTCAAGTTTTCTCAGAATTTTTCTTTGGAATACATACTTAATCATTTTGTAGTATATCCGTAGTAATTATTTTGAAAAAATTATTTTAAAAGGAACGCTATGATAAAGAAAAAAAAATTATATTCGTAGTTTAATCGCAGTTTAATACTATTTTGTTATTCATTAAATTTTTATTATTTGACTTACGATTTATTATTGATATTGTTAATTTTTGTCGAGATTTAAATCATTAAGATTATGTATGACTACAATATAATATAATCATGCAAAATTAATGGAAAAGTATCAATCGGCGTAGATTTTCTGTAGCTAGCCTAGATACATATATTTAGTGCAATTTTATTCGTTTTTGTTCGTTATTTTGTGTAATAATGATAATAATAGTTGCGATAAAATATTTATGTTATATGAGTTTATAAATTTGGTATGTGCGCGTGTATGTATATGTACTTTTTTCACCGATTTTCGTGCAATATATGTATATATAATAATAATTACAATACATAACGTTAGCACTGTTTTAAAAAGTACTCGAGATTTTTTCTTTAATGAGAAGTAAAACGTTTATTTCTCTTAAGTTATTTTTCCAATTACTTTCATTCATAACAAAATTAATGGAAATATTTATGATAATATCTAAAAAAATATTTATATTTAAAACAATAGTGTTTCAGCAATTAATGTTTTAATTAAGAAAATTAATTCTGCTTATCTCTTTGAAGGAATCTCTTTCAATTAAGAAAAAAATTTTACGTTTATTAAAGAAATAAATTCCTAACGTACATTAAAAATTTTTATATACACACGCGCGCGCGTACACGTATGTATAATTATAAAGTGTGTGTGTGTGTGTGTGTGTTTTGTGTGTGTAAAAAGCTTAAAGTATATACACACACACACATACACACACACACAGCGAGATGCTTCACGAGGACCATCCGTTATATATAAAACCTAGCCACACGACCGAAATCTTTTTCTCTTTTTTATTATTACTTTCGTTATATGCAAAGTATTAATTTAAAAAAAGAAGTAAAAGAAAAGTAAAGATCAGACTTTGTATAAAAAATCATATTCCTTACTAAATGAAAATTCATGATTCATAATTTCTTGATAAATATTCATAATAATGATTGTTCATTTCGGCGAGACACAGATTCTCGTACTGTTTGCGCATGAAAATGATTCTGATGCTAATTATTACATAATTATTTATGTTAATTCCTACGATGTAAAATGTTTAATATTTTACATTTTGTAGAATAGAAAACAGCTCATCAAGTTTCTTGAATAAATATTATAACAATATTTGAAGTTACAATTAATAAAGTAGAAGACAGAGAATAATTGTTTAACTTATTAATTATTATTATTATTCTTGAGTAATAAAAACTGAAAATTTAATAAATTTTCTTGGTATAAATATTATAGTTTATCAAGTTTATTGAAAAATGAACTCTTGTAATAAAACACGATATTAATTATTATAATAATAAACCATAATTTTTGCTGAAGTTTAGATTTTAGCACAAAAATGACCCTTCCAGTAATAAACTTTTTAAGAGTTATTTTTGCGTGTCAAATACGCAAGAGATCAAATATGTCGGAGAGTTTCCCATATGAAAAAGAAAAAAAATAAAAGAAAAAACCGGGAAGTAACGAGCGCAACGCGCGATGCTGTGTTTGTGCAAAATGTGCTTCTGATTTATTATATTGCATGTTAAACATGTCGCTACTACTGTGTATGTACAGTTGAGATACATACGTGTCGATAATGATACGACGATTCTATTTGATGTATTAACTTGTTCCTTGTTTGAACGTTATAATAATATGATAGAATAGTTATATCACATATCGAAGTATATGGTGATATATTATAACCATTCAATGCACTTACCACTTATCAGTACAACAGAGACACACTTATTTCAAATGGTGAATCCGTTGTTCTGTATTTTCTTTCTACTAGTACTAATAGTGGCTATATAATAGTTTACAATTATATGATAAATTGCATGATTATACGAAATATAATAATTGTGATTTTTAATAATTGTGACTACAGTGATATATATATATACGATCTTGATTACGAAGGAAGATTATAACCAAAATTTATAAATATCTCTCAAGAGTGAAAAAGAAAATAATCTCGATTCATCGTCTAATTCCTCTTCGAAAACGATATCAACATCCATGCCTATCCATATTGAATTGATGAAAATCAAAATGATTTAAATATGTATCTATTATAGAAAGAGCCTAAGCGACTTTACTTTATTTTACTATCATATACATAAATCGAGATTATTGTCTTCAGACACGAAATACTATTCTTTTATAAAATTTGTAATTGACAACAAATAAGATTAATATAGTTTTGTTTTCACACTACAGAAAATTTCTAATTTATTTTGTGTGTGTGTGTGTGTATGTGTGTGTGTGTGTGTGTGCGCGCGCGCGCACGCGCGTGTGTGTATATAGAAAGAGCACCTTTTTTTTATAATAACAACAGCGAAAATTAATTATTATATTAATTGTGATGTAATAATGATCAGAAAAGAAAACTTGTTTTGTAATGAAAAATGATATACTTGCAAATGCAATAAAAATAATCTCTTTATATGTATATACTTTGCTATAAAGTAACTTGCTATGGAACAAAACATTTATATATATATATACACACACCACATATACACACACGCGCGCGCGCGCGCGCTATGAATATACACATATATGTACTATTGCATTCGCATATATTTTTCAATAACTGTGTACTGTAAGTGTGAAAGTGTAACAATAGATAAATATATTTATTTACTCACAACGGCAAGATATTTGTGCAATCGATTTTTTATGTCATTTCCCTTATTTGGAAATTTAGTAATAAGTAATAATACTTTTACCACCACATGTATGTATAGTTTTCCATATAGCGTGCTCGACGTATCTTTGAGACATGTTTTGAAAAATATGAAACAGGGTACGAAATACATAGATATATGTGCCATACATCTTGAGACTATGTGTGTGTGTGTCTACATTATATCTTTACACATCATAATAAAGGAAGAGTAAGTAATTTAAATTATTAAAACAGCCAATGTATTTGTAACTTGGGTATTGATTATGTGTATAAATATATATTTGATGCTGAAAAATTTTGCGATAAATGATACTATATATTAATATCAAACTTTTAATGTCTTTATTATTCTTATAAATTGACACTGAATGAAATTATGTTGATCACATACATATATTTGTGAACTTTAAAGAATAAATGCATGGTTTAAAGAATAAATGCAATATTATGTATCTCTGAGTAATTGAAAATTTGTTTGTGTATTATTTAAACAGTGAAATCAGTCCGCCCTACTCTGTACATGCTGATCAATTGCATAATAAAATATGTATAAGATTGATTTTAAAAAAATTACAGAAATTATTCGAATATGAATATTTAGTAAAAAAAGTCGTATTTCTCTAAGTATAATCGAATCGAACATCGATTAATTGATGCTCGTTAAGCCGATTGCTATGATTGCTATTCAGCGGATTCAATTATTGAATTCGCTGAACGCAGCCATTGAATCAATATTATTGCGATTGGTCTATTATTAATCGGTCAATAACCAATGAGCATCTTATGTAAATCATTGGACGCGTTCAAGTTGACAAAGCGGCTAGCCTGCTTGCCGAGCAAATGAGTATAATTGGTTGTTACTTATAGATCCAACCAAACATATTCAATCGCTCGGTAAGCATGCCTAGCCGCTCTGCAGTCTTGAACTCGCCCAATATGGGGACATTGTGCTGGATGCTCATTAGCCTAGCGGTCTTACGTTATGCTTATGCTCTGTTATGCGTTTCATGTGCGACAGGCTTAAAGGGCTTCACACATAAAGCGTCGTTTGTCATAAAGACAAACGTAAAATACGATTAGATGATTTTTTTTATGCTATGCATATGTTTATGCGGCTATGCAAGTTTGTGTGGAATGGCCCTAAGGATATATCCACATAAACTTGCATAGCCGCATAAACATATGCATAAAGCAAATTATCCAATCACATTTTACGTGCGTCTTTATAGGAGAAATACGATTGGATAATTTTTTTTATGCATACGTTTATGCGACTATGCATGTTATGTGAATATACCTTAAGACTGCTGATCAATGAGCATCTAGCATAATGTCGCCATATTTATTTACATAAGATATTCATTGGTTTAGCGGCCTTATGTTGTGCTTATGCTCTGTTAGAGTGAAATCAGACGGTGCGGAAAACGACTTCGGAATAAAGAATGCATCATAGAAGCAACCAATCAGCGCTATTTGGAATAACGCAGAATAGCGCTGAATGGTTGTTTCAATGATGCATTCTCTATTCCGCAGTCCTATTCCGCACTGTGTGATTTCACTCTTATGCATTTTATGTGTCTCGAAGCCCTTAAGACGGGGAGCATAGACTCTTTCATAAAGCATATCACACATAATGCACAAGAAAATCAATCAGTCAATCAATCAATCAGAGTCCTTTATTTTACGGAAAGAAAGGAAATAAAGGACTTTAGAGTATATCCACACAACTTGCATAGCCGCATAAACGTATAAAGAAAATTATCCAATCGCATTTCTTTTATAAAAATATACGTAAAATGTGATTGAATAATTTTTGTCATGCATACGTTTATGCGACAATGTAAATTTGTGTGAATACATCCTATTTAGTTGATTTACTTATGCATTATGCGTTATGCGTTACGCAAAAGTCTATGCTGCGGTCAATAATGTATTTTTATTATGCATTTAAATGGAGTGGATGAAAAATGTTGAACCAATCGCAAATCGGGGAGAAGGTGGCCAGACTCTGATGAGGGTCTCTATAATCAGCATAGGCTACAGATTTTCAGCAATGACGCAATATCATCAGATCTGTTTTCTGTGGCTGATCTAGTGTACATTTTTAGAACTTAAAGTGAAATAGATAACATTTGATATTTGTCGAAAGCGAGAAAGAGAGATCTAGGGTACGGTCAACGCGATGCTGCAAAAAACGCTTTTTAATTGGTCAGTTTGTACAATTCTTTCTTCTAATTAGTCCATCAAAGCATTTGTAGCGAGACTTTGACCATAGCCCTAATGCAGTCTAATGTGGTCTAGTGCAGGAAAAGAAAACTAAATAGACCACAGAACGCACCCAAATATATTTATTGTATTTTATGTGAGGTGGTGTGAAATCAGCAAATCAATTAAAGGTTGATAGAAGAAAAATGTGTTTATCAGCCATGTACATATATATCAGAATATGTGAACAATTTTGTAGTCTTTTGATATTTTGCCGAATGTAATCGGCTAAAAATGAAAATGTATAATTGAATGGAAATCAATATTGATTCGATAGAGACTGAAATGAGTTCTATTCCAGAAATGAGGAACGATGATACACATTACGATACGACAAATTTTTATATCGGCTTAGGACTAGCAATTGCTTCTAGTGTTTTTATTGGTTAGTGATGTGATATATTAGTTTAGTCAGAATTTTATATCAAGAATCAATATTATACACTTAATTTGTACCAGTAATAATATTATTTTATTATGTTTTACCTTGCTTTTGTAAAAAAAAAGCCAAAAATATAAAAAGATGTACAAAAATTAGTTTCTTTGTTATTTTAATTTAGGTGCCAGTTTTATCATAAAAAAGAAGGCTTTAATCCAACTTCAAAAGTACGGTGGACTACGTGCATCGTCTGGTGGTTTTGGCTACTTAAAAGAATGGATGTGGTGGGCTGGTCTTTTATCTAGTATGTATAAATTTCAAAAGACGTCCTAGACACAATTTTTTTATGACATTCATGTAAAAACATTCCAAATAAACATTACAGTGGGCCTAGGAGAAGCAGCAAACTTTGTTGCATATGCATTTGCACCAGCATCACTTGTAACGCCATTGGGTGCTTTAAGTGTTCTGATATCGGCAGTATTAGCATCCAGATATCTTAACGAAAAATTAAATCTTTTGGGAAAGGTGAAAAATACTTGTACAGGCAGAAACATTAATGTTGAAAATAATAGTATATATCTATTCTCTATATACAGGTACTGCATTTTTATTTTTTTTTTCCTTTTTAGATGGGTTGCTTGTTATGTATTTTAGGTTCTATGGTAATAATATTACATTCACCTAAAGAAGAAGAGATCAGCAGTCTAAGCGAACTGATTATTAAAATAAGAGAACCAGGTTATATGTTATACGTTTTAATCGTAGTAATGTCTACCTTGTCCATCATCTTCCACTTTGGTCCAGCGTATGGCAAGCAAAATATCTTGGTATATATTTGTTTGTGCTCATCTGTTGGCTCTTTGACCGTCATGAGTTGCAAAGGCTTGGGCTTGGCATTGAAGGAAACCATCTCTGGTGGAAAGAACGCATTTGCCAATTGGCTAACATGGGTCTTTATATTTAGCGTTATTCTCTGCATTATGATACAGATGAATTATCTGAATAAATCACTGGACTTGTTCGACACATCTATTGTGACGCCAGTTTATTACGTCTTCTTTACAACTCTAGTGATAATAGCATCTGCAATTTTATTCAAGGAATGGGCAAAGATGAACATAGAAAATATCCTAGGTGCCTCTTGTGGCTTTCTCGTAGTTATAATTGCCATATTCTTATTAAACGCTTTTAAAGAAATGGATATACATTATGGCAATATCAGGCACATGTTGAGGCCTAAAAGAGAAATGCTATCGAGTTATAATTCAAGATGGGACGATCAAGGGGGAGCGAACACTAACGTGGAAGCTCAGCACTTGCTTAATCATACTTATGTGAATTCAGATCTCACTAGGACTGTCTAAAAATTGTATCTATGGAAACGCATGTAACCTGCTCCATTTAAAAAATTTGTATAACAAAATCAAGAGACAGATTTAAGAAAAGAATTTATTGTTTATTGATTATTTATTGTAATATTCACAACTAATTATATAATTATAAATACGCTTTGTATTATTGCTGACGAAAACAATACTAGGTGGGGTGAAAAGTAACCTCCTTGGGAATGAAAAAAATTTTTTTTTAAAAATGTTTTTTTATTTTATTCAATGTAGTCCCCTTTTAGGTCGATACACTTATGCCAGCGATTTTCCAACTTCTTGATCCCGTCTGAAAAGTAATTTTCCGGAAGGTCTGCAAAATACTCCTCCGCGGCGTCGATGATTTCCTCTCGTGAGTTGAATTTTTTATTAATGAGCCATCTTTTGAGGTTTGGGAAGAGATAATAATCCGAGGGAGCCAAATCGGGCGAATACGGTGGATGCGGAAGCAATTGGAGCCGTAAATCATTGATTTTAGCCATGGTTGTGATGCTCTTGTGCGCCGGTGCATTGTCTTGCAAAAACAAAATTTTTTTTCGCTTCATGTGAGACCGTTTTGCAGCGATTTCGGCCTTCAATCGCTCCAATAATGCACAGTAATACTCGCTGTTGATGATTTTTCCTTTTTCGAGGTAGTCCACGAAGAGTATGCCATGACAATCCCAGAAAACCGACGCCATAATCTTTCCGACCCATCGAGCCTCCCTCGGCCGCTTCGGAGCACTGCCGGCTTCAGTCCATTGCTGGGCACTCATTCTGTTTTCTGGTGTGGAATAGTGGATCCAGGTTTCATCAACAGTTACCAATCGACGCCAAAAGTCCGCCCGATTCCGCATCAGCAAGTCCAAACACTCTTTCGAAGTGCTCTCGCGTTCGTGTTTTTGATCCGGAGTGAGCATGCGCGGCACCCAGCGGCAGGATAACTTTTTCATATGCAGAATCTCGCCCAAAATATGGCGTGTGCGCTCAGTACTAATCTTTGTAGCATCTGCTAGCTCGCGCACCTTCACTTTCCGGTCAGCCAACA
Organism: Acromyrmex echinatior; assembly: GCF_024713525.1. NCBI lineage: Eukaryota > Metazoa > Arthropoda > Insecta > Hymenoptera > Formicidae > Acromyrmex > Acromyrmex echinatior. Next base: position 9,720,851 of record NC_141865.1, on the reverse strand, counting down.
CCATTTCATGTATTTTTTTGATATTTTCCTCGGTAACCGCATCGGAGGGCCTGCCGCTGCGGACTTTATCGGTAGTGGAGTTGCGGCCACCACGAAACTCTCGAAACCAATATTTGACGGTGTAATCTGACGGAGCATTAGCCACATAATATTTATCCAACTTTTCTTTTGTTTCCTTCGCCGTTTTGCCTCTCAAAAAATAATGTTTTATGAGAGAACGAAAATCGTTTTTGTCCATACTCGACATGATGGCAAACACGTCAACAACAATCAGCTCTCAAAACAAAACTAAGGGCAGTATCGCACTGCCACTTGGCATGTCTGCCTAAATATGAACGGACTACAAGGCACCATAAACTTTTTTGCAGTAGTGGCGCATTCTGGCGGTCAAGGAGGTTACTTTTCACCCCACCTAGTAAAATACATATTTTGAGCATGTCTCAAAGTCCACACATAATATACGATATCCCTATCTATTTTCAAATAAAAAAAGTTTATAAATTGAGAAATCTGTTCTTTTTGTAAAGAATAGATTCCCAGTAAATAAAATGTTGGCAGCATGACAACAGTTGCCAGATTTGAATGAGAATTAAAAGATCATGTTTCACCACAGTTGAAAAATCAAGAAGCAAAAATTTAACGGAATCTCTTAACAAAATGTGTCATTTGATTAATCAAATGATTCGTTTTATGTAAATATTTGGAAAATAATATATAATTTGTGTTGGCGATTTTCGCAGTCAATCTTATCAGACGTTATCGACAAAATTTTATATTTCTATAAACATTTTCACAGTAAATTAAAATTTGTAACACACAACTATATCGCGAGATAAGTTTTAAAATTGACTGCTTGGAATGACTGATGATTAAATCCATGTAAGACAGATGTAAGGAAAAAATGAGCTAGCATTATGAAATCTAATCTATATAGTTTGAAATATCGATTCAAATGATTAATCGATAATGACAGAATGCAAATAAAAAGTTGTAGCGTAAGTATTTTTATTTTCGTATCAGATAATATGAGCTTATCACGTGATCCACTTGATATCCGGACTTGTCGCGATTCGTTCATTGGTGCCGTTGGTGGCTTTCGTGGGCTTTTGTCCATACGTGCAGAATGGCATTCAACCTAGCCGCTTTTTCATATATTGTGGCATTAATCGGCGATGCGTTTCTAATATTTTTCGCGATATTTCACGTATGTCTCCCATAGGAAATGTTCGCGCGATAATTCACGGTAGTGAGAATCCGCGAGATATGCCGATATATATATATATATATATATATATATATATATATATATATATACACACATCATACATATATATATAATTGTGATATAACCTTAACGAATAATAATATATTGTGATAATGTCAATTATCATTATGTGTGATTAATAATTTTTATTAAACTTTTCAGGTAATCACGTTCGATGAGTTAAAGACTGGATATAAAAATCCGATCGATCAATGTAATAACTTAAATCCGGTAAGACATGTGTATGCGTTTACTGGATGTCAAATAATACATCCAGATAGCCAAATTTATCAAAAGATACATTTTGCAGCGTCTGTCATAAATTTCATCAGTGGAATGCCAGCAGAAATAGCAAATTAATTATAGAACTTCAGCGAAGTGTGCATTTTGTAATCATTTGAGTAATATATATTAATTGAATGATTGTTACCTGATCGATTCCGTTCAGTCTTTTTACTACATTGATAGACTTTCTCGATGGATTTAAACTAGATGCAATTGACCAATATTTTATACAAATCTGCTGGCAAATTACTACTATAATATGCTGCTAATATTTTGGTTACAGAGATATTACTTGTCACAGATAATTCTTTAATCATTACACATTTTGATTTCAGCTTGTTCTACCAGAGTATATACTGCACGTTGTGATCAATCTTTTATTTTTGATTAGCGAGCAATACTTTTCGCTATTTATCAATATCCCACTCATAGCTTATCATGTGTGGAGATACATGAACAGGCCTCTGATGACAGAATCAGGCCTCTATGATCCTACAAGCATAATGAATGCTTATGATTTGTCCATGTATCATAGAGAAGGATGGATTAAACTAGCCTTTTACCTTTTGTCATTTTTTTATTACTTGTATGGGTAAGTTCTCTCATTCGCTTAATGCCTTATATCTTTATTTAATATATTAATCTTCTTGCTCTAATATATATATATATATATATATATATATATATATATATGTATAATTCGTATTCTAGAATGATCAGCTCACTGATAAATTGAAATGAGCAACCATCATAAAGATTTTTCATTTTTTCTGTTTGGTGCAATGGTTGCTTATGCTGGAAATACAAGTTGTTTTCAACTTGTAGTAATGGGAGTTTTATAACAAGTATTACGGAGAAAGATTCTTTGACATCCAACATATAGGTAAACTTTTTAACACACACACACGCACACGCACATACATACACTCACTCACTCACTCACTCACTCACTCACTCACTCACTCACTCACTCACTCACTCACTCACTCACTCACTCACTCACTCACTCACTCACTCACTCACTCACTCACTCACTCACTCACTCACTCACTCACTCACTCACTCACTCACTCACTCACTCACTCACTCACTCACTCACTCACTCACTCACTCACTCACTCACTCACTCACTCACTCACTCACTCACTCACTCACTCACTCACTCACTCACTCACTCACTCACTCACTCACTCACTCACTCACTCACTCACTCACTCACTCACTCACTCACTCACTCACTCACTCTAAAGTGCGCGCGCACGCGCGCGTGTATGATCTAGACTACATTAGACATTTTTCTGGAGTATGCCACTATATATACTACAAGCAAGATATTTATATAAGTATGAATAAAAAAGATTTTGAGTCAAAATCAAATATTATAAATATTATTGTGCTTTTGTCAGACATACAAAGCTTCCGAATATTTCCGAACGAACAGACAAATAAACATTAATACTGTCTGTATTTCGAAAAAAAATATCTGCGTATTGTTTACAAACTCGATTTCAACACAATAGATTTAATAGTTTTTGATACCTTTGTATGTAAAGTGTTCTTTTCTTTTCTTTCATGTATGATAAAGCATATATTTCATTTAACTTTTGTATGTAACTATGATACAAAAGTATTATAGTTAATAAAAATGAAATAAATAATATATAACTAATATGTACAAACTCTATATACTTTTTAACTTGTGTTATAATTTTTGTGCCATTATAATTTTTTTATGTAATAAACTATGATCTCTTTCGAACGTGTGTGTGTGTGTGTGTGTGTGTGTGTGTGTGTGTGTGTGTGTGTGTGTGTGTGTGTGTGTGTGTGTGTGTAATTTAGAATTCATTTAAAAAGAAGTGTCTTGTCCAAGAACCAATCAATTTCTAATGCGCATTGAACTTCGCGCAAGTTAACCTGCAACCTGCAACGGCAAAACTGCGGAAATTTTAAATCGTAATTTTTCACAAGATAAATATATTTTCTTCAAGAGAAAATAAAAGCGTAAATGAAATACGAAATAGCTAATGAATAAATTTATATCAAATATTATTTCTCTTAACTCACATGTCGATCATTGCTGTAACACCATACAGATTTTACACGCCTCTCCATTTCCAACAATTCCAGCATTGACTGCTTGTATCTGCTGAAGTAACAACCGGTAAGACTACACGTCATTTTGATGTATGTGACAACTTCTCAATACAATTAAAGTAATTTGTTTGATGTAAACAGGATTATTAAATCCAAAAAGATACGTTAATTGTTTCAGAATAAAGTAATCTGATGGAAATTTGTTTTGTGATATTACCTAACCTAAAAGTTTATTGTAACTTAATTACAGGTAACTTAATTAGATTCCTAATATTACTGTGAAAAAAAAGATATTGAAGACTTACTTGTTTATTCTGAGATTATTGTAGTATAAAGATGCCAACTATTGGAATAAAACGTGACTTGCTATTTGAAGCATTAGGCCAAACATATTGTAAGTTATATATATATATGTGCGTGCGCGCGTACATGTATGCGCGTGCATGTGTGTTTTTACTGATGTGTAGTATCAGTAAAGTTAGTTTATGTATCATAAATATTTTAATCTGTAATAAACTTTTAAACCTTGGTTCAGCTGACGATGAGTTCCAAACATTATGCTTCAAATTTGGTTTAGAGCTAGATGAAGTAGTAAGTGTTGAACTATCTTAACAATTTGTACATTTTACTTAACAGTAATTACTTGACCTTTTGCAAATAGACAACGGAGAAACAAATGTTAGCAAAGGAACAAGGTTTTGATCAAGGTACAATAGATGCCTCTGAAGAGATTATCTATAAAATTGATATACCTGCTAACAGATATGATCTTTTGTGCTTGGAGAGCCTAAGTACTGGATTGCTTATATTCTTGAACAAGTAAATGCTGCACTATATGCTTTTGTAATTTAGATCACAAAACTTTCATTTCTCAAGTATTATATTTCAAAGTATAAGTTTTATTTTCTTAAATAGGATATCCATACCATGTTACAAGGCAATCAAACCAAACACAGGAATGGAAAGGATAGTGATGAGCCCAGAGGTAGTATGGAATAATTATGAAAAGAAAATTTTACATTATACATGCACTTATTCAGCTAAATTATCTATCTTGTTATTCTTTAGTGCTTAAAAATAAGAGGGCATATAGTTGCTGCAATTTTAAGAGATGTTACTTTGACGCAAGAATCTTATAATAGTTTTATCGATCTTCAAGATAAACTGCATCAGAATATAGGAAGAAAACGTAGTCTAGTTTCTATTGGAACTCATGATTTGGATACAGTTAAAGGTCCATTTCTATATGATGCTAGATCACCATCGAAGATACGTTTCAAACCACTTTATCAGGAAAAAGAATATACAGGAGAAGAAATCATACAATTGTATGCAGTAAGTATGCAATCCCTCTCATCCGTATTTGTTAATTATGTAAATAGTTTCACATATAAATAAAGAAACCTCATATCTATATATTTGTTGTATTGTATTTTTAATGTTTACAGACACACGCGCAGCTCAAACAATATTTACCCATTATAAAAGACAGTCCTGTTTATCCCGTGGTATATGATAATAATGGTATTGTTTTATCTCTCCCTCCTATTATTAATGGGGATCATTCAAAGATCACACTTAATACAAAAAATATTTTTATTGAATGTACAGCAACTGATGTTACAAAGGTATGTACATTTGCATGTTGCGTAAAGCTATTCTACTCATTGTATATACAGGGTGGCATGAATTTACGGCCCCACTCGTTCCGAACAGGTAGAGTGGACTAAACTGAGTAGAAAAGTCCTCTACCATTTTGCAATGCTCGCAATAATTAATGAGATATTAACGTTTAAAGATAGCCGAATATGCATGTTCTCCCGACCTATTATTGCCGAAGGTACGGCCCACCGAACGTGCGAGCCGCGAGGAGCGGGGCTTACCGTCGCGAGGCTCTAAGCTCGAATAGCGCGGCGCGTCTGCTAGACCATCTCTGCTCCTCGCGGCTCGCGTGCCATGCACTCGGTAGGCCGTACCTTCGGCAATAGTAGGTCGGGTGGACTCGCGTATTCGGCTATCTTTAAACGTTAATATCTCGTTAATTATTGCGAGTATTGCAAAATGATGACTTTTCTACTCAGTTTAATCTACTCTACCTGCTCGGGACGAGTCATATATTCATGCCACCCTGTATATTTCTACTTGCGCGCAAGTACTATTTAAAAGTAATAATTTAAAATTATAAGATGTCAATGATTAATGTTATTAATTGATATATGAAATATTACATGTAATTTTATTACAAATTCTTACAAATTATTATATTATCTGTAGGCAAGAATAGTGTTGGATACGATAGTCTGTGCTTTCAGTCAGTATTGCAATATGAAATATACAGCCGAAATTGTGGAAGTAGTATATCCCGATAATCAAACTTTCTATTATCCAGAATTAAAATATCGAACAGAAGAAATTAATTACAATAAAGCGATTAGTTACATTGGTATTAAGTACGTAATTGAATTTTGCGTTGCAATAATGTAATAATGATTGCAGACGTAACTATATAATTATTTAAAAACATTCTCTCTCTCCCTTTCTGCCCCCCTCCTCTCCCTCTAGACAGACTCCAAATCAAGTTGCAAAGTTGTTGTCAAAAATGTCTTTAAAATCTGAGATGAAAGATAAGGATACATTAATGGTAGAAATTCCACCGACAAGACATGATGTAATACATCCTTGCGATATTTATGAAGATATCGCTATCGCTTATGGATATAACGAAATAGAAAAAACTATACCAAATATATCGACAGTCGCGGCAGAAGTAAATATTCTATAAACTCTGATTATAATTTCATGTATCGATGTCACATACTTGTATACATACAAATATATGAATTCCAGTTTCCACTCAACAAACTTACTGACCAAATACGGATGGAGTTAGCTCAAGCGGGATTCACCGAAGCACTGACTTTCTCACTGGTATGTTTCGAAAAAGTTTGTTCACGCTTAATAATATATATATATATATATGTAATATAATATTCAGTGGATTCTAAAATTTGCATTTAATTATTTTATAGTGTTCGCGTGAAGATATAGCGGACAAATTAGGATACAAGATAGAGGATGTACCAGCAGTTCATATATCCAATCCAAAAACTTTGGAGTTTCAGGTAAACCGAAAATATTTTTTAGAAAAAGAGGAAGATGTTAAAAGTAATAAGAGAATATTAAAAATACAAAACCTCTGTACTGTAACCGAGCTTGAAACGAACTGAAATATAAAATAATTTTGATTGTAATATTGTTCGAACTGAAATGTGTGAAATAACAGCTTTTAATAATTAAAAAAAAAAAAAAAAATTTGCAGGTTGCGCGTACCTCACTTTTACCAGGATTGCTTAAAACAATATCGGCAAATAAAAGGATGCCTTTGCCTCATAAATTGTTTGAAGTTTCCGACGTTGTATTGCGAGACGACACGGCGGAAGTCGGTGCGCGCAACAATCGTCGTTTATGCGCAGTATATGCTAATAAATCGGCTGGTTTCGAGATAATTCATGGTCTGGTAGATAGAGTACTATTACTATTAGAGATACCCTGGAGCGCTAATAAGGATAAAAGTGGATATTATCTGCGTGCAGCTGATGGTAAGATAAATGGTGTTTGGAATGTATCCGTTTGATCAAATAACTATACGAATATGGAATACCGGCTTTACGAAATAAAAGAATTTATTACTTGTATTTTGCAGACCCGATGTTTTTCCCTCAACGATGTGCTGAAATTGTCTGTTATGGTGAAGCGATAGGAAAATTAGGAGTTTTACATCCCGATGTACTCTCAAAGTTTGAATTAAATATTCCATGTTCTGCGATGGAAATAAACATTGAACCGTTTTTGTAATAAAAATAAATAATGCGTAAATAGCAAAGTTAAAAAAATGAGGCTTCCATCATTCAGAGTTGAATTCTTCAACAGAGAGAACTTGTGCTTATTTATAACAATTGAAATGTAAGCATTAAGTTAATCTTTCTGCATGCGTACTCTCGTATCTTTTGAAAATTAAAGAAAATTAAAAAAAAATTTTAATTACAAAAATATATAAAGGAAACTCGATTTTTTTTACAAATAAACACTTGAAAAATCTTGCAAAAATCTGTTGTAATTATTTAGTTTCTTTTTGTCTACTTGAAATCAAAAAATGCTACAATTTAAGATGCTATATCTAGGTAAGAAATAAAAGTTTATATTTTTGTTTCAATTTATTAGTTTTGTTTAATTTATTAAATTTAAATATTGAAAAATTAATTGGTGTTCACTTATTATTTTTTTTAATGAAGCTATATTTTGATCATTTTCAGTGTCCTCTATTCCTCTCTCTCTCTCTCTCTCTCTCTCTCTCTCTCTCTCTCTCTCTCTCTCTCTCTCTCTCTCGTATAAACGTAAAATTGTGTAAAAACTATCAATACGTTCTTTAATGATCAAACAGACATTTTCTACTAGGAAACATGATATTTTTTTCGCTGTTGAAGACTGTCAATCATCTGATTTGGATAATTAACAAATGAAAAGAGACGGCGAATGAAGATATCTGTGCGCAATTGAAGTTGAGCGCCAGACGAGACGACACGACACGACACAACACGACACGCGTGACAGTGTAGTAGGACAGGTAGGGCTGCGTTCGGAAACATCAGCCGGATACCCACGTTTAATGTTTATCATCCTATCTTTGTTCAGATTCCTACCTAGGTGCTCTCCAGGTGTCATGTCATCCTTGTCTAATGTACGATAAACAACAAGAATGGAGTGATACCTGGGTGATACTCGAGGGGGGGAGGGGAATCTGAATAAGGATAAAATGATACACATAACACAGGCGACAGACGATAGCGAAGGGTGAACGCGCAGCGGTAGACCAGTCTAGAGTAATATGCCGTATCTAATATAATGATATATGCCATTGCCAATATTGTCATGAACGCCATGAGCCATGAATGCCATGTAGGCCGTGTGACATGGATAGAGCGCAGTGTAGACGTAGAGGGAGCGCAGCCGCGAACATTCGAGATCGAGGAGTGAAGCAGAATGAAAGGTTGGCTCAACCGCGCCGCGGTTCGTCAAAGCTAAGAATCGCTAAGCGCCGTGCGCTAGACTAAAGTGACGGCGGACGGCGGACGGCCGAGTGTGGACGGATGTGCGATCACTGCGATCATTACGATCCGCGGCGCGGCCGGCCAACCGCGAGACGCGAGCACCGAACATCGAACACGAGCAGCAGCAGCAGCAGCGAGCGGCGAGAACGAGAACGAGAAGTGAAAAGTGGTAATAGTGGTATATTGGAGAGTCTGCTCTGGTCTCGCTCGCCGTCGTCGGCCATAGTGAAAATGGCGGGTATTAGCTTACGTGAATGACGACGACCGTTCGCCTCCCGAGAGCTTATAATCGCACAGTCGCGGAGAGATTTCGAGTGTACGGTGTGTGCTTTGCCGCAGTATATCAGCGAGGTAACTGTGTGTCATATGATTTATCTGGGGGGTAAAGATGCAGAATGTAGCACAAGGAACGACCTCGGATAGCCAGAAAAGCCTCGAGAAGCCAGTCTTGCAGCCAGCAGCAGCAGCGGTATTACCATCACCACTACCAGCGAACGTTCACCACGACACTGGAAAAACGTCATCGACTCCCCAGTCTTCGAATTCGAGTCCCACGAAATCGGAGACTGAGACCTTCTCCGAGCTGCAACCGCGTTTTATGACAGATTCGTCAGAGAGCGAGGAGGACAGCGTTTCCGAGGTAAACGCTAACGCTAAATCCTAGGCGAGCTTCTCTCTCTCTCTCTCTCTCTTTCTCCCCCTCCCCCCTCCCTTCCCCTTTCGTGCGCGCGCGCGCGCGCGCCTAGATGCAACGTGATGAGATTTCGCCTTGCCGTGCGCACGGCCAACAGGACATGAGAGTAAGAGAGAAAAGGTGGGGACACGGTTCTCAAATGGAATGAGAAAGAGAGAGTATATGTGTATGTGTGAGTGAGCGAGAGAGAGGGGAAAAGGAAGAGAGAGAGAGAGAGAGTGTGTGTGTGTGTGTGTGTGTGTGTGCGTGCGTGTGCGCGCGCGCGCGCGCAAACTATGGCCTACGCTCGTGAATACGTATACACGCGTTCGCGAACGATCATAGTCTTAACGAACCGAGCTTCTTGACATGAAACATGCCGATTTTATCTTACGTAGGCGTCGTCTTCCTTTTCTTCCTCTCTCGGCAACGACGTTGACACACTCATCATCGTTCGCAGGGCGGATACACGCGCTATCTCCGTTGGATCGCGTTCGCCAGTTCTAGGAACGCGCGCTCAATTCCGATCTCGAATTATCTGCCGTTGAGCTCGCTCGAATATCTCTCCTTTCTATCTTTCTCGCTCTTGGTCTTTTTTTTTCCACTCGCTGGCGTTTCCTCTGGCATTTCCTATTTGTGTTAACGCGTATTTTCGCGTCAGCATTGTTGCACCGAGGATGTTGGCGACATTATGTGCATGCACGCGCTCGTTATACCGGATCGATCGTAACGATCTACGCGACGTGCGTGCGCGCGCGCGCGTGTGTGTGTAATGTGTGCGTGCTTGCGCGCGCGCGCGCCTGGTGTGTATGTATGTATGAAATGATGCGTATGAAACGATATATCCATCCATACACGGCCGTTACGCGCACACATATTTGGATGTTCCTCGTGATTTCCATATACATATGCTTAAACTCACGCGTGTCATTGGCATATGTTTCGTGTGTATGCGTGAGAGGACATTCAAGTCAAGCAGAGAAAACGACGAGGTTATGACTAGTCGTCACTGTGCCAAGATAGTTTCGTTAAGAGACTATGGAAGGGTACACTTGAAAATAGGTCTGTTCTTTTTAGCTAAGATTCTTGCATACTTTATCTTTCTTCCTTTTCCACGTTGGAGAGAAAAAGATGAAGAAGCTTAGCTCTCTAAAAGGAACAGATCCAATGATTGAAATTTCTATTCTCTTCATTCAAAAGAGTATATGTATATACATACATATATATCCTGCACATTTTAAACTGTACTACAAAATAATTTGTCGACAAGTATGTTTGACAAAAAAATATACTTGTCTTTCTGAACGGTTAAAAGCGAATAATCGAGAGATAACTAAGAACAATTTTTTATTTCATTCGTTATCACCTCTTACTCGTAAGGCAACAGATAGAAATGTGAAAAGGAGAATAAATCATTAAAGGGAATGTCAGTTTGTAATTTTATGATTCTAAAGTGACTATGATTCGATCAACAAAACAGTGTCACCTTGCAGTTGATTCTATTTGAAACTTTAATAAATCATTGGATCGTAATTTATAATAATTTATACGTACGTTTGCAGGGAGGAAAAAGTTTTGACACGCGCGTAAGGTGGACTATCGAGGATTTCCTCGCCTGCGCGCTGCGTCACGCGGCGAGTTTCAGGAGGAATGTACAAACTCATGAGAATCGGGTTTAACAGCTCTTGAGTGTCTTAACACTACGTTTGATAGTAACGTATGTCCAACGTACGTCTTTAGACCAATTTTCCGCAGGGTTCGGTAATGCCAAGTTAAACAATTAAAAAGTTTATTCATTTTTTCTTAATTTAATTACCCTTTTTTTTTTGGTATTAACTTAACTTCTAATTTGACTTTTTTCAAGGTAACCCTCGGCCACAATGCGAGAGGATAATGAGTATATAATTTAGTAATTTTATGTCATTTACATGATATTGTATACAATCATTTGTTGTAAACCAAAATAACCAGTGATCTGATTAATTTAATCGTAATGATTAATACTAACAGTCGACAGGACTGTTTATTATGGAATTACTAATCACATTGTTGATCGTTTCTAATCTAATTTCTCTTTCCACGTATTAAGTAACAAGAAATTAATTGTCCACATATAAATAACGTTAGTAGTATAAGCTTGTATGCAAAATAATAAATAAGCGTAAGGTCAGTGACCAAAGAAACGAGCATGATGGTCCAAATAATACAAGTTCTGCCTAGGTTAATCGAAATTAACATTCTCGTAGATAACACTTGCTCGACAGGTTTTGTCAGTCAAATGTCAAATTTGCTGCAAGCTCTATAGGAAATGTTTGACCTGGGTCATCATTGTTTGAGAGATCAATACTTTCGTAAGGGAAAAGAATATGATACAATACTTTTTACAAAGTTTTATCTACTGATATTCACTGATTGATTAACGTCTCTTTCCGTCTTGGAACGTCTTGCTCTCTATCGCTATCCTGTAAAGCACAAATTTAAAATTTTCCCACTCTTGTTGTCACATTCTTGTTTATGGCACAGCTGTTTAAGGATAATAATTTAGAAAAATTAATACTAAATAACTGAGGTCGAGTTGCGAATCACATCGATCACAAAAAGAATTGATTTCCTTGCCTTTTTTCTCATCATTTACGATAGAGGATGATAATACGATTATAACCTAAAAGTCATAAAAATATCAATCGGAATTTGCTTGACACAAATTATCATGTGCTTTTGCAATCCCATTCAACAACGTCCGATAATATCGATGAGATAAATCAAAGACCAAAAAAATCCTAGTTAATTTAAATAGTTGATTTCTTGTTTATCTATAATAATTAAAATTATTAAAGTCCATATAGAGAGGCACCAATGTCTTAATTATGGTTTTTTTTTTTCAGTGTTATCTCCCTAGTCTAAGCTAGTAACCATTAATTCTTGCACATTTATGTGCGTCTAATTTTCTGCCAAACATTGAATGCCCAATTCTCAAGTATCTACACGAGTGTTTAATTAGCACTTAATTGTACACTAGATTGCAGTCTGTTTAATACTAATAGAAGAATTAATTGATGCGATAGGCGTAACTTTTGGATGCGTAAAGATGTTGCAGCTCTTTTAATAATGAACATTCCCAATTCTTTTATTTCAAATCTTTTTCCTTCAAACAACTTTTAAGCTTCAAGACTATATTTGAGCAATATCTATTTTACAAATTTATAAGAATTATACTCTCCTTTCTATTAACCAAATTTGTTGTCAATCAAGTTTTCGCAAAAGTTTGTTAAATTGAATCCAAGACGAATTTTTTATTGACTTTGTTGTCCTCATGTGATCGAAGCTATTTTTTTCCTTCTAATATTGTAACATTGGTTTTAATTTCTAGACTTTGTTTCGTCCTCCTCTCTCTTGCCAAGGTCTGTACATGTAGACATATAGAATTGTATTTATGTCGCTGTATAAAAACGTATTGTGCAAAGTCAATTACGTTGGCATACCTATTTGCTGAAATGTTCTTTTTGCTTTAAACATTTGAGCAGACACACACACAGGGAGCGTCCCGAAATTCGCGAATCAGAATAGCTGCACAGTAGAAAGAGTTTGAAAAGATTTCGGGACACCCTGTACACACATGCGCACGTGTAGTATGTATACATATACACGCATATACCCGTCTGCAATTAAGTAAGTAGATCTGTAAACGTACTTTGCACATTTTTTTGCATAATGACACAAATGCATAAATTTTATCAAATCACCTGTAAACAGGTAGTGAAGAATTGAATAAATAATGATCGGAGCTCGAAACGAAGAAAAGGCAAGCTCCAGCAACTTATCAACTAGCGATTAACACAGTGAAGTACCTTAGAGATATTCAACGAATTACACTTGGAATTTTACTTGGAGCAAAATAAAGTCGTCGATCAAGTTCTATCTTAGACGGAACGTGGTCGAGGTCGTCCTAAGGGTTCGCGATCGCATCGAGAAACGTATCCTCTTTCCCACACAATCTCTGTCTCGCTTGTACAACCACCACCTTTCCTCTCCACCTCACCCACTCGTCGAGTTTATCGTCGTTATTCGTGTTAGTTAGATTTCGCATCAGCCACCAGGTGGTCTTGGTTTCGCTAGATGCGTACACGTAGATGGCCAGTCTCGCCGTAACCTCGTCGTCGTCGTCGTCGTCGTCATTGCGGTCGCGGTCGCGGTCGTTGAGGGACGAAGGGACTGGAGTTGAGAAAGGAAGGAGGAATGTCAGCGGGGAATTCAGGAAAGGGTTATATAACCCATGAGGAGTTGATACATGTATGAGTTAATAGTTGCTGACGACATCGTTGAGCGCTTGAAGCTTTCTTTTCGTTGTCGCTTCGTCTCTCGCGAATTCGCTGATCGCTCACGCAATTCCCCGCACACATCCTCCTATCTTTGCCAGTTGCCTCCTCTCCACTCCTTTCTCTCGTTATAGTGCAAGCGTGCGCGTTGCAACGACTTGCACCTTCATTCTGATGTCTATGGGAGCACACGAGATCGCTGAGCATCGCGGCCACCGAAGTGCAGTGTTCGAATGCCGTAGCCGTTCCCAATCCTTCCCATCCTTTATCCTTTAGCCTTCCTCCTTCCCCTTCCCTGGCAACCCCGTGCTCGCGCTCGGACGTAAGACTCTAAGAGTCGCGGAGAGGAGGAACGAAGGAGAAAGAGTGAAAGAAGAGAATGACTGGCATGCATGTGTATGTGTTATATTTGTCAGAGCGTGTGCAATGCTGGTAAAGTACTCGCACGCGCGAGTACACACACACACACACACACACACACACACACGCGCGCGCGCGCGCGCGCGCGTAATAATACATGCTTGTACGCGCATAGTCGTGCAGGAAACGGTGCACTGCACAAACACAGGGCTACAGGGCAACGCGCGTCGCACGTGCATCCATCCCGTCGATTCGCGTATGCGTGCGCGCATACGCACATGACGCGCGCGCGCAGTACATATCATGTACATGGGATGCGCGAGTTGCGCGCGTTGCGTGAGTGTTCAGTGTACTGCGTTCGTCGCACTGCTGTCGGGCGCACCACCTAGTGGGTTTCCCGTAATACGCCGCGCGTTCTTGCTCGCGAGCAGTCGCGAGTGTCCGTACGAGTTCGCTCACGGTGACGATTAGCTCGTCCGTCCAACCTCTGAACCTCCACCATCAGTTGCACTCGCTCGCGTAATTGTTCGCGGCGTACCATACCGGTGGCGTTCTCTCACTACGCTTTAAGCTTTAACTGCTTTAAGGCTTTAAGACTTTAAGGCGTCGTCTTGCTTCATTCCGCGCGTAGCGCAGCATAGCACTCGCTCGCTGGTCGATGCACGCGTGGATTGTGGAAGCGACCATATTCTATATCCGACGGTGTTGGTACGGAATTCCTCCTCGTCTCCTTCCGTTCAGACTGCGTGGAAGAGAAAGAACTCGTCGATCTCATTCGTCGTGCGCGCGCTATGTGTGTGCGTGTACATGTGTGTCCCGACGCGAATGTACGACGGCCGATCGTGCCAGCTCGAGGCGGGGTGAAGAGAGGCGATAAGCGGAAGAGCGACGCATGGCTCGCGCGTAGGTATTGCACGCGAGTGTATGTACCATTCATAGGGATCACAGGTCGTGCAAGTGTCAGTATCGTCGTCGTCGCCGTCGCCGTCGCCGTCGTCGTCGTCGTCGTCGTCGCCGTCGTCGTCGCCGTCGTCGTCGCCGTCGTCGTCGCCGTCGCCGTCGTCGTCGTCGTCGCCGTCGTCGTCGCGGGGCCGCTCCTCCTTCTCCTCCTCCTCCTCCTCCTTCTCCTCCTCCTCCTCCTCTTCCCCCCCCCCCTCCCCCCTCCTGGTAGTCCTGGCTCCTTCACGGGGGAACGGCCGCGCGCTAAGCACTCGTAACATCACTTATCTCGTAGCGGCCGCTCGCTAGAGCCTAGAAAACACACAATTATACTTTCACCCGGCGCGTTCCCGATTTACGTTTATTGTCTCTCGCAGTGGCGATAACGCGCGGTTCCATTCTGTCGCGCAAAATTCGAGCATGACACGGGCGCGTTCGCCACGACGACACGTCCGAGTCGAAGCGAAAGAGGCATTCCCCTCCGCATTCTCATCTCTCTCGATCGAGATTCATTTCGGGATCTCGTTTGTTTGAGGATGCCACAGATCAATCAAGCGTAGATAAATCAAGCATGATCACGAGAGCATAATCGAAATGTAGACGACGGCAAATAATTTCTTATATCCAATTCTCTTCTCTTCTCTTCTTTCTTTATTATTATATAACTTTATCGACAGATATTTCGTTGTAGGTGGAGTGCTTTGCGATCGATCAGGTTGAATTGGACGAAGATCATCCCGAGTCGTCGAAATTCTTACTGACACCTGAAGATCCCGAACGTTCTGTGGATCCTGAGACTCAAGCGCGTCTCGAAGCACTTCTCGAAGCGGCCGGCATTGGGAAACTATCATCGGGTGATGGAAAGCACTTGCCCGACCACGAGGTTCTCCGTCGCTTAACATCGAGTGTTTCTTGTGCATTGGATGAAGCTGCGGCAGCATTAACACGTATGCGCAGTGACAACCCGCGTACACCGAACGAAAAGCGTTCTCTCGTCGAGGCGTGCACCGACGGAGACGTCGGTACCGTTCGGAAATTATTAACGGAGGGCCGAAGTGTCCACGAGACCACCGAGGAGGGAGAAAGTCTGCTCTCTCTCGCTTGCTCAGCTGGTTACTACGAACTTGCTCAGGTTTGCATCCAAATAATCATTAGTCTACGATTCCTTTCCCTCCTAAGAACCAAGTTATTTCCAAAAAGTTCGTATTCTATTATCATTACATTGATCTTAATCTGGGAAACGTGTACGATATTTTGTTAGAAACGCGTTGAAATGCACCAAGTACGTATATGCGTGTGAATAAAAAATTTCCGGTTCTCACACGTTTAACGTACAATCTTCATTGCGGCGGTATGTGTATGCGTGCGTCATGAGCCCCCCTCCCCCTCCCTCATTATGGATTTCATAAATTTTGCTCTCGTATAAATCTGTCTCTTTTTTTTCTCCAAAAAAAAAAAGAAAAAGAAAAATCTCGTGAAAGACACTCTAGTGCCTCTCATAGATAAAGACGTGTTCTGCTGTGTGCGCACGTTGGCGCATGCTGCCTCTCCTCCTTTGTCATTTTCTTGATACGCATATTTTACCGTGTAAATGTATATTATATACTCACTTTATTTGTGCAGGTGTTGTAATTAATATTAATAGTTTAGTTTGAATGGCTGTAATAATACATTGGTACAGTAATTCTCATTATGTAAAAGGATCAGAAAATAAATAATATCGAACGTATTATTCGATAATGTTATTGTGCATTGGCTGTAAGGATACAAGGTGTAAAAATAAAATCTCTTGGCATGTATTTAATAATTGTCGAAACAATTCAAATTTATTTACATTACATTTATTGTTATTACAGCCACTCAGACGGTTAACAAATTACTTATTATTTAACAGTGTACGATTGTTACTTTGTCTCGAAAATAAGGAGGTTCTAACTTAACTTTACTGTTGGAAAAATTATTTTTGATGTATGTATCTATTTTCAACTGTTCTTGCGTGATTATATTTACGTGATTTACTTAATTAATAATAATTAGCTAAAATTACTTTTAATTATAATATTATGTAATTAACATAAGAGAAATGTGTTCTTATGGAAAAGTTTTTTAAAACGTAAATACATACATTCTTCAAGTCTCTTATATATACATAAGAGACATTATATACATACATACTTCAACTTTTTTCCTTGTTTCTTTATCAAACTGTCATGTTAATCACGGACATGAAGTTGGCATTATAATTGTATGCAGATACATATAATTGTGTAAGATAATTTATTTGAAATTAATTTCGTAGACTGCGATGAAATTTTTCCGTCATTGCGTTTTTCTATGATACAGGTACTTTTGGCGATGAATGCTAATGTAGAAGATCGTGGCATCAAGGGGGACTGCACCCCTTTGATGGAAGCTGCTAGTGCAGGGCATGTAGATATTGTATCTTTACTGATTGCCCATGGAGCTGATGTTAATGCTCAGTCTACGTCAGGTAAAATTAAAATATCCTACCGTTTCTTGCACCTTTTATATCGCAATATACTGTAAAATCAACGATACATTAGCTTCTTAACGCTATGTGTAAATATTATTGAGGTTACATGGTGTCGTTTCGTTTCGGTATTGTTTCAAATGTAATTGTATTGATCAAAGGTAATACACCCCTTATGTATGGATGCGCCGGTGGACACGAAGAGGTTGTACGTGTCCTACTAAATTCGGGAGCCAATGTTGAGGATCACAATGAGAATGGTCATACACCTCTCATGGAAGCGGCAAGCGCTGGGCATGTTCCAGTCGCTAAGATATTGCTTGAACACGGAGCTGGCATTAATACTCATTCCAATGAATTTAAAGAGTCTGCGTTAACGTTGGCCTGCTACAAGGGACATTTAGAAATGGTCCGTTTCTTGCTAGAAGCTGGTGCCGATCAGGTAACTAACAATGATTGTTTCATCCTTTTCTCTGCGATGTACAGTAAAGATAATATTAGATGAAATAGAGTGCGCTCTGATCTGTGTATCTACAGACGATAAAATAATCGTTGGTAGGGAAAACACCTGTCACATTCCACCGAACATACAGATAGGCAAGTTGCTGCCTCTTCTCTTTTCTGGAAAGTCAGTTTCGGAAAAGGAAGAAATGCAACTTTTCTAATAACATTCCTATGGTTACTCCTCCGAAAATTACCTGTTTTTTAATGGGAGTGAATGTTGGCTATCAATGTTTTTAATTTCACCGCTCATTGGTTCTCATCTAGCGTCCCCCTACATTTATACTTTTAACTAACGCCACGTAAGTAGCGCTGCTTTGTTTCGAATTGTTTTAGTACAGTTTAAAGCCTTCCAGTACATAGAATTACATGACAAGAGATGGACAAGGAATGGAAAACATGTGATCTAAGAATTTTTTTTACGCAACCTAATCTTAATTCAAATATTGATATCTTATAATTTTACAAATAATGATGTTTCTATGCATTTTTACAGGAGCATAAAACCGACGAGATGCATACCGCCCTTATGGAAGCATCAATGGACGGTCACGTGGAAGTTGCTCGTTTACTTTTAGATTCAGGTGCCCAAGTAAATATGCCGACGGATAGTTTTGAATCGCCATTAACATTAGCTGCCTGCGGGGGTCACGTGGACCTGGCTATGCTTCTGATCGAACGTGGAGCAAATATCGAGGAAGTTAACGACGAGGGTTATACTCCATTGATGGAAGCAGCGCGCGAGGGTCATGAAGAGATGGTTGCTTTACTTTTGAGCCAAGGTATGTATTGTTGTTCGTTCGAATGAACATAATATAATGTTAAACAACAGGGATACAATGTAATGGATGTATTCAACAAAAAGGTGCAAACATCAATGCTCAAACTGAGGAAACTCAGGAAACGGCGCTTACTTTGGCCTGTTGCGGTGGTTTCTTGGAAGTTGCCGATTTTTTAATCAAGGCGGGAGCGGATATCGAGCTGGGCGCATCTACTCCTCTAATGGAGGCTGCACAGGAAGGGCACTTGGATCTTGTTCGATATTTATTGGAATCTGCGGCAGATGTTCACGCTCAGACGCAAACAGGAGATACAGCATTGACATACGCATGCGAGAACGGTCACACTGACGTTGCTGATCTTCTATTGCAATTTGGCGCTGATCTAGTACGCCTTTACTATAATTGTATAATACTCAACTTTTGCAAAAATTTATCCTTATATATTTTCCCATATAATTTCGTCTCGTTAAATTTCTCATTCAATCTCTGTGCGAATTATTTATATCAATTCATTGTGTATTTAAGGAGCACGAATCAGAAGGAGGTAGAACTCCACTGATGAAGGCTTGTAGAGCGGGCCATTTGTGCACAGTTCAATTCCTCATCTCGAAGCGCGCCGATGTCAATCGACAAACGACAAATAATGATCACACACCACTTTCCTTGGCGTGTGCTGGTGGTCACCTTGCAGTGGTTGAGCTACTTCTTGCACAATCTGCGAATCCTTTTCATAAATTAAAAGTAAGAGATTATCCTTGTACTTTGAAATAATTGTACTTTTCAAGTAGATGTCATGTTTTTATATGATTATTTCTGATTTATTTCAATTTGTTGCATATATATATATACACTTTGAAATATAGAAAAGTTCACAAAGATTTAATATGAACGTAATATCTCTCAGTAAGATTGACACATTATGTGATATACGATATTACCAATTTCTCAATTCTGTGCGACATTCGTACAGTATTTTAATATTTTCTATACAATCTTTTCAAGGCATTAATTATATTTGTATTAATATATAACCCAATGAAATAAATTATAGGATAACTCTACTATGCTGATAGAAGCAGCAAAAGGGGGTCACACTCCTGTTGTTCAACTCTTATTGGATTATCCTCATAGTATTATGATGAGTGCTCCTCATAGTGCTGCACCTGCGCCCATGCTATTACCACAACAGCAACAACAGCAGCCACAACTGCAACAGCAGCAGCAGCAGCAATCACAACAACAGCAACAACCACAACATATAAGTCATCAACAACACGTACCTCACTCTCAACAAACATCTACACAACCACAGCAGCAACAACAACAACAACAACAACAACAACAAGCTGCCGAGCAACAACAAGCGCAAAATCTTCAACCCAAACATAATACGCAAAAATCATTGTTAAGAAAAAATCGATCAGTGACTATGATGCCCGATATGAGCCTTACTTCTGCCGAAGCGCAACAAGTTCGTTCACAGCCCGCAGGAGAATCAACCACTACTATTAAGGACGATACCAATATTCTTGATAAAGGCAGTGGGGGTTTTACAAGTTTGTCAGAACCTAATATTAGTCTTAGTCCGACGCCAGCAGCGTCAACGCAAGTGATACATGTCAGCGAAAGTCGGAAAGCTGTAACTAGGCAAGAGCAAATCCTTCACAAGCAACAAATACTTGAAGAACTGCAAGTATGTCCTTTGTACTAATTCTCGACAAAATTCCCTGATATATTTAAATACATATTGTAAGAATCTTTGATTAACTGCAAATAGCATTTATATGTGCTTAACTCATCTAAAAATATAATTATTTTTATATATGATGTATACGCAGACACAAAATTCAAATAGACAAAAAAAAGTTCAAATAGAATGCATTTTTTGTAATTATGTTGTATTTTATATATATCTATATGTATGCGTGTGTATGCACGGTTTCGTATAGTCTCTTTGTCAAGTCGTATAATGGTATCTCTTTCAGAGGGTAGAACGAGAACTACAAATTAAAGGAGCAGGACATTTGTTTTCTGGTCCACGGAATTCAATTATTAATCAATCTCAACAGCAGCAGCAAGATCCTAGTGAGACAGACGCATTATTACCGGGCATGTTGAATATTGACTTGCCAGCTCAGTCGACATCTCCTCATGGTATTTTCTTTATTTTATCGAAATGAACATTTACATTAAATGTTTATGATTGTATATGTTAATGTTTTCAACATGAAATTTTTCTATAATTTTTTGTTTGAAAGGTTTAGTTTGCAATACAACCGGTATGTCTGGTGGTTCACTGACGTATCCAGGGGTGCACACTAACGACGCAGCGTTGGTGTGCAGCGCTTATCTTGATGGTAAAATAATGGGGATGCAAGCTGCACAATTCCAGAAAACGCTTTCCGTGGTTCCAACCGCGACGGAAACGTTCCCCACAAATACATTTCCTTCCTCACCTCCCTTGTCTCTTGCGCCATTACCTGTTACAACTACTACCACCGTATCACTCATTAGTGCTACTTCTTCAACAACTACGCCGAGTCCGCCGAGCATTTCTACGCCTCCAACCGTTATAGCCGTTTCTCAATCGCCTATTACTGCAAGCAGCGACGTCAGCCAAAATACTGCTATAAGCGATCGTCCGAAAGCTAAACCCGTATCAAAAAAGGAAGGAAAAAATGTACGAAAAGCTACGTCTAGTATGGGGATGGCAAAATTACAGCAGACACAAGCAACCATAATGGCTGGACTTCACCAACAATATCAACAGAAACAACGTCAGCATCCTTCTTATCAAGTGCAACAGGTTCAGCAGCTACAGCAACTAAATCAACAACTGCAACTTCAGTTGGATCAAGTGCAGGTGGATTTTTATTTTTTTTCTTCAATATCTTATTTTGACTTCAAAAATCTGTTTACGCGTGAGACAATAATTGAATTTAACACACGTCAAGTGCTGTTCAAGATTTGTAATTTTAAACATTGATTTGACGTGCGTCTGTTATCTTTCTTTTCCTGTCTATTTAAAAAAAAGGGGGTAATGGGGAAAAATGGACATGAATACAAACCGATACATATGAAGTGCTCACAATTACAAATCGTAATGGCATCGATGTAGACTTTTTTTTTAATGATTTTTGTTTTTTAATGCAGATACAACAATCGCAGCAGCCACAATCGCAACCGCCACAACAATCTCACCAACAAACTCATTCACAGCAAACCAATATAGTTGCTAATAGCACTGGTAGCATACTTATGCCCACTCAATTGATGTCGCACTTGCATCCTACGCATCATCATTTGCACAATCAGGTAATTATATCGTTAAATGATTATTTAACAGTTATTTTTGTATTGAAACACATGTTAAAAAAACACATTTTTAATAGCAAACGGCGCAAGAAAATCTTCCTGAACAAACGGATCCTGAATTGACGCGAAAATACAGAGAAAGCGCGTGCGCGTTTTTTACTGGCGCTCAGAAATCTAAAACTTTCTCGCCTAACGAGAGAGTATTGAAATTAGAGGATGGCACGGATATTCCTATCGATGATGCGTTTGAAATTTTTCGTTCCATCAATTTCGACGATCCAGTTGACAGTAAATATTTTTATGAAGTTTAAGAAGGAAAAAAATAGTAATAATAATTTAACCTTTCATTATTCCATTTCGATATAGCAACAGAAGATCAAGAGAAGCTTGAGTTAAAAAGATTGGATGTATCGAATAACAAGGAACAGCAACAACAGCAACATTTGCATACTACACAAATAGTTCAGCAAAGTGGAAGTCCTCACGTATCCCAAGAATATTTTACTCCTGTGCTATCAGTACCTTCGGTTTCTTTACCGGCCTTACCGTCATTGCAAGTGACCAGCGCTGGTGTTCAAATAGAGGCAGACATATCAGCGGGTTTACAACTAACAAGTACGCAATCCTTGCAAAATCCAACGCTGAAGAATCGTCTGAGGGCCTTCGAGGAAGGTTTCCGTCAAGGTAGCATACATTTTCGCGAATGTATGCAACATATTAGCAGCGATACTTTCCAACCTCAATTGTTGCTTCAGTCCTCTCAAATAAGTAAGTTGTGTACGTTCATCATTAGCACATCTATAATATCACTGAATTTCTCACAATAGTGAATAATTTTTCATTTACTTTTTTGTTACTAGCATTTCCTACACAAACATTACCAGCTGTGAGTGGCGCACCGGGGATAATAGATAGTATACCTCCTCATCAATCAAGTAATTATGTGCAATCCACAACTTGCAGCACTAATCAAGTTCAAGTTGCTACCCAGACTCAAGCACCCGCTACTACAACAACTGCGAACGTTGCTACCTCCGATAAGAAACAAGTGTATACCGCACCAACAACCGGCAAGGGCAAGAAGGCCAGATATCCTCTCCTGTCTCAGCAACAGTCTTGCCAGCAACAACAAACTGCCAATGCTCAACAAACTCCTAACTTTCCTGCGCAAAACTATCAGCTAGATCCAGCGACAGGTAAGAATTATGCGACATTGCGATTTCCGTTGTAATCGCACTGATAATATCATGCGATGATGCTCAAAATAAATTACCAAGAGTGTCCTCACTGTTTAGTTATTGACCAATGTACAAAATAGGTGTCCCAACGGTCGGTGGATACGCGTCTAACCAAGTTCCACCCGCTCCGTTTTCGTGTATAGATGTTGATTCAGAAACTGACAGCAATCACGATACTGCGCTGACTTTGGCTTGTGCGGGAGGGCATGAAGATCTTGTAGAACTTCTTCTGAGTCGCGGTGCAGATATAGGTAAGTGAAATATACATCATTATGTGGCTGAATTTAATTACATCAAATTTTCTAGTATATTTAATATATAAAAAATATATTTGTTGCCTGCATTATGAAATATAGAGAAACTTTTTATCAAGCTCGTAACGAATAAGCTAACATACTTTCTTCCATTTCTTTGTAGAACATAGAGACAAGAAAGGATTTACGCCGCTTATTTTGGCCGCAACAGCTGGTCATCAAAAAGTAGTTGAAATTCTACTCAATCATGGAGCTGACATAGAAGCACAATCTGAACGTACCAAGGACACACCACTGTCTCTCGCATGCAGTGGTGGTAGATACGAAGTAGTTGAGCTTCTACTCAACCGCGGCGCAAACAAAGAACATCGCAACGTTTCTGATTATACTCCCTTGAGTTTGGCTGCATCCGGTGGTTATGTGAATATAATAAAGCTTCTACTGAGCCATGGTGCCGAAATTAATTCACGAACTGGTTCGAAATTAGGCATATCTCCGCTAATGTTAGCAGCTATGAATGGTCATACCGGTAAGAAAATTTGAAATTGCTTATTCATAAATAGTACTTGACAATAACGAATTCCAATTTGTTAGACGTAAAAAACTTTTCGTCATGACTGAAATACTAAAAGAAATATATATGGCATTTTAATGTACAGCGGCAGTTAAATTACTATTGGATATGGGGAGTGATATTAACGCGCAAATCGAGACGAACCGTAATACAGCATTGACACTCGCATGCTTTCAAGGAAGACACGAGGTCGTTAGTCTTCTTCTCGATCGAAAAGCCAATGTTGAACATCGAGCTAAAGTAACATATCTAATGTTTTAAGTAGTGAATGTAATTTTTGTATTGTACAAAATAATAACTTTTTTTGTTTTTTTTTCTTAAAGACGGGTTTAACACCATTAATGGAGGCCGCTAGTGGTGGATACGTCGAAGTCGGGCGTGTGTTACTTACTAAAGGTGCAGACGTTAATGCTACGCCTGTACCGTCATCTCGTGATACTGCTCTCACAATTGCTGCTGATAAAGGACACTGCCGTTTCGTAGAACTCTTATTATCGAGGTAATGTATCCCTGTATTTCATGTGTCACATTATGAAATAACAGTCCAAACGGAGAGTTTTTTTTTTCCCAGGGGAACTCAGGTCGAAGTAAAAAATAAAAAAGGGAACAGTCCACTATGGTTAGCTGCAAATGGAGGGCACCTTAATGTTGTGGATTTGCTGTTTCATGCAGGTGCCGATATTGATTCACAAGATAATCGTAAGGTACGCACGATAATGTGTTTGACGAGAGGCTCTTGCATAATAGTAGAATATGTTCTTTTTTCGAAGAATTCTGAACTAAAGCATGCAATAAGTTAGAGTGAAACAAACTGTAGCTATCTCACTCTGATTTATTATATGATCAATGTATGTCAGTTCAGAACTTGGAATAGAAAAAGAACAAATGTTATGTTTTTTCTATTATTATTAGATATTAGATATTAGAAATAAAATATGTACGTAAAATATATTCTATAACGATTAGGTTTCCTGTCTAATGGCCGCATTCCGAAAAGGTCATATTAAAGTGGTCAAATGGATGGTGAATCATGTAACGCAATTCCCAAGCGATCAAGAAATGACGAGATACATAGCTACAGTTAGCGATAAGGAACTTTTGGAAAAATGTCATGAATGTGTGAAAGTTATAAGAGCTGCCAAAGAGACGCAGGCCGCTAAAGCAAATAAGAATGCAAGTATATTGTTGGAAGAACTCGATATGGAAAAAAATAGAGAGGAATCGAAGAAAGCGGCTGCTGCGCGTAGACGAGAGAGAAAGAAAAAAAAGAAGCTCGAGAAGAAGGAGGAGAAACGTAAACTTCATGAAGAATACAAGAAGAATGAGACAGTTTTTGAGGATAAGGAAGAAAGCGGAAAGAAATCGGACGAAGAATGCGATCGAGCGGATGACAGCGAGCATGAGGGCGGCGACGAAAGAATGGAGAGCGTGCCGTCTCCTGTAAACAGAAGCCCAGAAGATCCCGATAGAGAAGAGGGTGACAGTGGAATAGATGCAAACAGTCAGGGAAGCTGTAGTAGCAATGATGTAAAAGCGAGAGAGAAAAAGAAGGAAAAGAAGAAAAAGAAGAACAATAGTCCTAATAACAACGATAAGGATACGTCCCCACAGCGTTCGTCCAAGACCCTTCTTTCACAAAACACCAATTTATCTCAAAATATAGCGACATCGACAAAATCCCAAAATAACACTTTGGAAAAGTAAGAATACTCAAAGTTATTAAAGTAACAAGGGAAAAAAAATAATTTGACGTGCCTCAGGATTAAATACATTTAGCGTACAGATAATGTTAAACGTTGGTTAAATATTGTAAAGTATAAGTGTAGACAGCACGATACAATCAAAAAGATCTGATTTTTTTAAATTTATATATTTAATATACAATAAGATAGGAAACAATATATTATATATTTAATATATTTTAAGGTATAAGAATAGAACTAGCTCGAAAAAAAATTGTTATTCTTGTTTTTTAAATAATATTATTTTTTAAATAATTGTATTTTCAAGAAGAAAGATTCAGTGTTTCATAAGACGAATTATTCTTTATTTTAGAGCAGCATAATTTTTGCGTGTTTACACAATAATAGAATAAATATATGGTATATCATATGTAATCAAATATTGATTATCCTTGATGTTATTTTACATGTCAATAATGTAATTTCTGCAGGCGAATTATAAATAACGTTACCAGCGCAATATCTGTATCTACAACTTCGGTCACAACTACTAGAACATCCACTACCGTCAGTTCCGATCGAAAGCTGAAAGGACAATTAGTTTTTGAGTCCTCCAGACATCCCGCTGATAGAGAAGATTTTGAAGCAACTGGCAACGAGACTTATATTCCTGGCAAAGGAAAAAAGTCTTATAATAATCAGTACGATGGAGATGTTCTAAACACATCGACGAAAGCGAACAACACTAGCCCTAAACAAAGCGGAAAACGCGAAGAAGGATGGAAGGAAGTTGTACGAAAGTAAGATATGTGTACTTAAAGACATTCAAAGTTCAGAGATATTTTTTCAAAATGTTTTTCTTTCTTTATTTTGATAGTTTAATATTATCTTTTATAAATAGAATCATACAATATAATTGTGATTTGTAGGGGACAATCGGATGATTCAGGCAGATTTATGAATTCACCGTTCCGTTCTAAGAAAGTATCCGTTCCCCCAAATGCTATCAGCCGAGTGATAGGTAGGGGTGGCAGTAATATAAATGCTATTCGTGTTGCAACTGGTGCGCACATCGAAGTAGAAAAGCAAAGTAAATGCCAAGTGGAAAGAATCATTACGATTAAGTGAGTATTAGATATTGTATATCCTTTAATATATAAAAAGTTTATATACTTTATACATAAAAAGATGTATACCAATCAAATCTATCGTCTTAAGGACACAAATTTTCAATTTTTTTTGTCATTTAAAAAAGAAAAAGAATCTTTTCTAAAAAAGAAAAAAAGGTTTTCACCATCACAAAAAACACCACAATGTCGACATTTTATTTTTTCCACATAAATATTTCTCTAATTTTATAAAAAAATTAAATTAAATTAAATTAAAATATCTTAAATTTAACAAATAAGAAAATTTTTAAAAAGTTTTTATCTATGATTTAAGAAGATATCTTGATTATATTAGATGAAAATGTTGGTATTTCAAATTGTCATTTTGTTGGTTTCGTAGGGGCTCATCTGAAGCAACAAAACAAGCTCATTCATTGATATCAGTACTTATTAAGGATCCAGATGTAGATATATTACAGATGCTTCCGAAATCAAAACTCAATGTCGTAACAACCTCTTCGTGGGACAAATCTGTCTCCACTGTTGCTGTAAGCAGAAAAAATAAAACTATAATAAGTTTTATATAGCTGTATATAGAGCGATTTAATAAACTAATATCTTCTTTCAGGCAAGTAAAACGAAAATTGGTGGTTCTGTTAATAAATCATCTAATCTGGCATCCAGTACAACCAGTAACCAAATTAATAAATCAGGATATCCTTCAGGTGTGTCCACTACTAATCCCTTGGTTCCTATTCGCTCATCAAGCATGAAGCTTGCTGGTGCTTTTCCTACTTCTTTGCCACGTGCGACAGCGCCTAGACTTATGGCCGCAGGTAATGTAAAACAATTATTGTTCACGAAAATAATATCGAATATTTTATTTTTCTTTCATATTCGTGTCTGTTATCACGTATAAAAAAATATGCGTAAAATTGATCAGAATGAAATTTCAGAATATTAATTACATAGTGCTATTTTTTAAAATGAGACTAATCGAAAGATTTCAAATCATTTTTTTAATACGATTTTTTATTAAGAAATATACACACAAAAGTACGCACGCGCGCGCATTAAAAGCGTACAAGTAAAGGCAAGACGTTATTGCTAATGTATAATAATTCATATCAAAATGAATGTAATATTGTTGAAATGTTTTGAGCCTTTTTAGAAATCTAATTTTTAATATTGTTATACATAGTTAGTGGGTACAAATTGTAAATCAGTCTATAAAAATCTAGAAATATAGTCGACAAGGAAAGCAAAAATTACAATACGTACTTTAATTTTGTATTAAATATCATATATCAATATTAAACTTACGTGTGCACATATAGCGGAGAAACGTGCTCAAGGCGTAATCCAAATGGCGTCCTCATCAAACACCAAGACGACAATGTCGTATACGAGTGCGATTATGACCGCCGGTAGAGCGGGGACAAAGATTGTCACGACCAGCACGACGCAGACATTCGCGGCGAAGCTATCCGAGATCACTGCCTCGACTCACAGTTCCACTACCGTCATGCAGTCCAGTCACACCGCACCGGTAAAGCAACAGAAGCCCATGGCGCATGCTACGACCGTAACTATCATGTCGGCCACATCTGCGGCAACTGCTCACACAACCAGCCAGCAACAACAGTCCATAGTCAGTACATCGCCGAAACACTGCCGATCACTGCCCACCTTGACCGCCCCGTCGGCAATAGCATCTCACTATTCCGGGAAGTCGAGTTACCCTCCAGGAACGATTGCGATTTCGTCGTCACCAGCCACAAACGCCGTGATGACAACGAACTGTCCGGAAAATTCAATCGTCTCGACGTCTGCCAGTTCCGTTCGAGTGACACCTTCGCCACCGGTTGTAGCGCTGCAAACGCAGACATTGCCACCACCACTACCAACGGCACAACAACAGCAGCAACAGCAACAACCGATGCAACAACAACAATCGCAACAAAATATTCGCAGCACTACGCCGATTGTGACTCAAGAGCATCAGCAGCAACAACAGCAGCAGCAGCAACCTAGCAGCACGCCTCTAGAGTATTCTCTGTTTAACGATACTTTTACTAAAGTCACGCAACAGTCAATGTGGGGAGGAAGAGAAAATGAAACTCAAAAAGGCATGAATTTTGCGACTGTTGCGGGCGGTGGTGTATCGTCAAACACGAACTCCGGCCCATCTGCGGCTAAGTTTGATAGTTCTCCACCGCAGGTATGTTGAAAATGGATCATCTCTATTTGATTTTTTTCGTATTATAAGAATACACACAATACGAAATAGTCTCATTCGTACAATAGGAGAGTCAAAAGTACATACGAATTTCGCCTAAATTTATTTAAATTTATTTTACTTATCCCCCTCGTCCCCTCACTATCTCGTGAATAAGTGACATGACAATATTCAAGTTTGCGCGAGAAATTTGCATCGGAAGTTTCTCGTGAATTTTTTTAATGTAAATTTTTAGAAAATGTGCATTTAAGTGATAGCATGTAATAGAAAAATTATTATTTTATAATTACAACAGTATTTTAACGGATATTTAACATCATAAAAATAATATTGGTTCGATTAAAATCAATTAAAAGTTCAAAGATTCGATGCAGATTTATAGCGAATATTTGAATCCGTTGTGCTTGTGAATTAGTGGGGCTAATACATGAACATTTTAAATTTTGTCGAGCACAGGTAGATGCGTCCAAAGCTCCGGGATACCGTGGTACTGCAATGTGTTCTCCGGTATCCAGCAAGCCGGGTAACACAAGCAATACTTCGACCAACGTGATTGGCAGCGTGGTATCATGTTCCGTGCACAACAATCCTATGCAGCCCGCGCAATTTCAGTCTTCGACGAGCTACAGCGAGCATCCATTACCGAACAAGCCGCCCGGTAGTCTAGCGGTGGCTAGACCAGTAATACCCCAACAGAACATTGATATGGGAACGGGCATGGCAGCACAGTTCAATAGACCAGCGGTTTTTCAGGGTGATCTAACAACACGGAACGCGACGACCCATCAACCGGCAGCACACGTGATACCATCTACATCACAGCCGACACTGGACGTCAGTCTGTTCAAGGCGGCGAACAGCAGCAGCGGCAATTATGAGCATCCGAACGTCAACTCTAGCCTGTTAAAAATGATGCCGAACGATAGTCAGAGTAGCGCCGGTCATTCTCTGCTACCGTTTCATCCTCACATGCAGAGTTTCGCTCAGACTATTGCGCCATCCGCCTCCGTGATTAACACCACCGTTAGTATGTCAAGATTGAATCCGCGCGCCCCTGACTTCTCCAGTTCGCTTCACCTGAGCAATAAGCCACAAGTGACGATGTTCAATGCTGCCGCCGGATCAGCAGGATTGCACCCGGCCAACATGTTTGCCGCAACCGTGCCGGCGCCACCGCCGTCCGCCATACAATCCAATAATCTGGCGATGCTCGGCAACTATCAGTTGGGAAAATATCAAGCGCCCTCGCGGGCAACGCCAGCAGCGAACACTGGCATCTCCACGACCGCTCAGACGACCCGCTGGCCGTTTGCCACACCGGCACCACATACTAGCTACCCGCCACACCAGGATCCCATGATAAGCCAGATGGGATTCTCTAATCAACTTACCAACATTGGCGGTCAACCCGGCGGTGGTGGCATCGATCTGATTACGACTCTGGAGAACGGTGGTTCGCCGGCCATATCTCCCTCGTCGCCGGCGCAAGTCGTTCAGGAAATGAACCAACTCAAAATCGAAGATCGCAAAGTACCACGACCGATCGGTACTGAAAGAGCAACGTGGAAGAATTACTCGGCAGCTGGCATGGGTCCGGGCGGGGACGCCGATTCCATCAGTTGGATGCTCAATGAGAAACTAGCATGGTCGAATTGCAACCTGGCGCCTGGTATCGACAGGCACCAGATGTTTCGATCGAATCCCACTTATAATCAACGTATATCCAATGTCGAACCTGAGCTTCATCAAATGATGGAATCTTCCTTCCAGGTAACTGTCAGTTCTCTCGCACGATTACATGATTAATTTTATTACTTGCAATTATTTTTATCCAATAATTTATTATACTTTGTGCAACATTGTTACGTATAATGGTAAGAAAAAGATCTAGGATTTAAAACTGCATAAGTACTTGATAAAAGTAATTAAAAAATTCACATAACTTGAAAAATTCATCATGTTAAAGATCAAAATAACACTTTCTGCTTTGATAATATACTAATAAATGATTCCATTACGATTTTGTATAAATTATATATTTTTTACATCAAAATGATGATTTTTGCAAATATAAAGGGTAAGAAGTTGTTGATATTAACAAAATTAAAAATCATTGTTATCTCTGACATCCATCCCTGTATGCTTAATTTTTCACTTATGTATACACACACACACACACACACGCGCGCGCGCGCGCGATAAAAATGAACAAATTTGCATAGTTATAAGCTTTTTGTAATATCAAAGATTAAGATTCGCATCTCTATCATATATTATTTGTTTGCACATGCGTGTAATTAATTTTATCGTGTTTAGGGCCATGTGAATACACAACAGCCTTTTCCGACTAATAACGGAAATACGACAATGTCACTCATACCAGCATTGGCGTTATTGCCGGGACAATTTGACCTGGCAGAACTCCCGCCGGGCGAGCAGAATAAGATAGATCCACCTGCGTGGGGAATGCCCGATGCTGTACAAGACAAGCAACATCCGGTAAGATTTTTTTATCTAGTAAAATTTCTCCGATTTGAAACTTTTTTTTCTTTTTTTTTTCGAAACTACGGAT
Organism: Acromyrmex echinatior; assembly: GCF_024713525.1. NCBI lineage: Eukaryota > Metazoa > Arthropoda > Insecta > Hymenoptera > Formicidae > Acromyrmex > Acromyrmex echinatior. The sequence goes on along the minus strand of NC_141865.1, from coordinate 9,689,055 downwards.
AACGATAAATACTATTGTAGGGAACTATGAATATATTAATTTTACTTATTTGCAGGCATGGACTAAATGGACTCATTAAAAAACACAAGAACTGATTGTGCTAACACAGCTTCAACCTCTAAATCTTAACATATTTTCATATTTTGGATCTGACGATGAGAAACGAAGAGATAGTAATAGCGATAGTCTGAATTGGATCAATTATTTGTAGGCACATAAATTATATTACAATCTTATTATATTCATTCAAACCCAGATTCTCTCTTAATATTGCTTGTCACACTAGAGGATAAGACGATAAATCCTTAATTATTCAATTTATTGCTAATATATTTCCCGAGTTAATTACAGAAGCAATTATAAGCAATATCCACAAGAGTAAAAGAAAAAGAAAAGAGAGTCTGTGTCGATTAAGGAAAACAACAGTAGGATAATAACAATGTAATTAATTATAATTACCTCAGATCTGTGTTATGCTTTTCATAGTCGTACAACATGTTCCGTTATTAATCGTTGATCAGCAGAAACGTTGTTATTCCTCAATAATTGAATGTTAATAATGATGATTTATTTTCTATTGTCGAAAGAATCTGAATTTGTGATATTCGGAAATAATTCGGATTGCGATATTTTGAAACATATTTGTCAAATCCTTTAAAAATATCATATAATATATAAAATGATCTAGATACACATAAAACAATATGTACACATAAAATTTACATTTTGCATCGCCACTTTAGTCTCTAGTAGCGTTAACTGACGTTTAAAATTTTACTAGATATATAAATACTAGATATATAAATCCACATTATTATGAGACAGACTCGTAATAGCGAAGCGTATTCGCCAGATCACAATGATTCAGTTATATATATTTTTCATAACATGTTTTAAATCGCTACTTCAGTCTGTACAATGCAACGATGGAACATTTGACACAGATCGTATCACAAGTGGATACGAATTATTATATCCAAGACAAAGCTCTTTCTTCGAATTACGATTAATTTAAAATTTCGTTTGCTTGCGTTGAGGACAGCTGTGTTTCTAGCACCACCATATCGAACGATAGGTGATGAAAATTACGTGTTACTATTTAGAGCGCTGTAAAGAAACGCTGTAATTTTACGAACATGTTACAATCGTGTAAATAATTGCTTTGCAAAACGAGAGATTCCGATTACTTCCATGTTGCAAATTGAGAGTGAAGAATTGAGACTGAAGAAGACAGTCCGAATAAAAGATACGAAGAAAGTCTTGGGAACCATATTGGCTTCGAACCTGGGTACATATTGCTCTTCTTCCACTTTTGCACTTACGCTTGAATTCATTATTGTAACTCTGTCAATTTTGACTGTTGCTTCTAAACTGTGCTCCTCCAGAACAGATAGGTAGTAATTAGAGAAAAACAAAGAGAGGAGCGTTCCTTAGCACTGTAGACTCTCGCGATCGTCGATTACATCTTAATCGCCCCCTTGAAGAGCACTTTCACTTTATTTCCACCTAGACGAACGTTTATATAGTTTTTCATTGACAAGTTACGTTAGTGTTACTTGATCATTTACTTGATCGAAGATACGAACAAAATGAAAACGATGAGCGACACAATTCCAACCGATTACTTAAAGGGTGATTAAATAAAGGAGGTTTCATTGGCCACACAACCGTTCCGGTATAATACATTTTCATCTTTGCATTTTGTTTCGTAGATGAAGTTCTTTATCGAATAATTAATGAGCATCGCGTAATATGAATCGCGTACTGTTTCAAGCAGATTCATCAGATACAGATTATCACGAGCGAATTTTTATCAAGCTCACACAGCACGCAGAACGTGAAAATTCTATATGTACCCCATACACGCGTAAACGTCGCGACCAGGTTCTCGGGAAAATCGAATTTATCGTAAACGTTACAAGAGATATGTCACGAATCGAATACGCAATGTACTAATAATATATTATATATACCGAATCCTATTCAGATCAATGAATACAGTTCATTGTAAAAGTGGTAGTGGGCCGCCAACGCATGAGGATATAGCCGTGCGTCCCTAGTGCGACAGTGCTATTATAATATTATTATTGCTGTGGTGGTGTAATAATGTTTATTATTATATTATGGTTATTATTACACGCAAAACATAATTATAGGAAAGAAAGACAAAAAAAAAGAAAAAAAAACAGATACATAGAGAAAGGGAGAAAAAATCACCCTGCTATCTCGGCTGGACTTAGTAATGATATAATAATATTATATAGATAAACAAACACACACACTCGGATATATGAAATGTTCATTTCGATTGAACATTTGAAAATCTTTCTTGGTGGGGATTTCGGCAAGTGTTCAATACATAGCGACGATATACTATAATTGAAACGGTCCCCACACGCGCGTAAGTTGAGACGATTATGATGATGAGAGAAAGAGATAATGATGAAGGTAATGATGATGATGATAATGATAATGATGTGAAGCTCATGGAAATCGTATGAGGGCTTTTTGACCTATATTCCAGGGAGCGCTTCAATTATTCTCTAAGGATATATTGTTATAATTTAAAGCCTATTTTCAAATTTGATTTATGATAACTGCGATATATGATATAAAACTATTATATGACATATAACAATAAAGCAAATAAATATAACGATGACGAATTGCGGTCTCTTCATTGTATTAACCTGCCTTTGATTCTCTTCTTCTTGAATTCCTTTTTCTTCGCGAATATCTTTATTTAAATCTGCGTATTGTTTAATCTCAATCTTTTGTTTTTATATTCTTTTTCGTGCAATGTTTTAAACAATTAAGTCTTTTGTTACTTATTTTAACCTCTGACTTCAACGATGAATTTGTATGGAAAAATTTTTTTCAATCTATTGAAATTTATTATGGATTGCACGTATTTATTACTCATGTAATAAAAAAATTAATTTTTTTACTAACTCATGCGTTCGAATATTTATTATTAAAATTTCAAACAATTAAAAATTAATAATTGTTTCAAAATGTTTATTCTTACTTTTTTCATTTTCCTAGTTCCCAACGTCAAAATATCAAATTTATAATTTTAATTTTCTTTTTGGATGATGAAAGGGATACTGGGAGTACAACGTCGGCTTGCATGTATCAGCGGCGATCGTGAATAATAATAATAATAATAATAATAATAATACGTTAATAGAACACTATATAACATGATAAATATCCAGTATCCATAGACTAAAAATTGTTTATATTTTTTATATTATTTCGTCGAAATATTCTTATGTAAATTAATCAAAGATAAATTATTTTCCGAATCTTGCTAATCATTGATGATATGAGTTTTAATTTTAAAATCTCAAAAAAAAGAAATATTCACGATAGAATATTAACTTCCATTTTGGTAAGGGAAATTAAGCACAGCAGTTCATCATAGAAAAATGTTTAATTCAAGAGAAGCTTATACGTTAATAATACAAAAAAAAGAAGAAACAAAACTTACAACATTTTAATAAAGAACATTTTTTATAACAGTCACTTTTTTACATTAAATAACAAAATTATAAAAAAATCGAGAACTTCACGCTATTTTGCCGCATCAGCCTAAAAAACATTGAAAGTGTCTCTAATTGTTGTAAATAATATTTACGATTTAAAAATCCAAATCACATAATTCTTCTATTTCGTCGGCGGTTTGACTGATGCGATAAAATTCACGATTTATTATACAGTAAAAATAATAAATATTTACATGTGACAGTATATTTTATACAGAAAGTCAGTACCGCTCGAAAAAGTTGGTATTGATTGTCAAACATGAGTTGACAGCTTTCTTTCTGTCTCTCTCTTTCTTCCCCCCCTCTCCCTCCCCCTCTGAATCGACTACACATAATCGTTACTACATTATATATAAAAAAATATATTTGTATAAAATAAATATATAATTATATGGTAGATTGACATGCCTCGTGATCACGCAATAATAGACTCTCCTTTAAGTAGCCAGCGCTAGTAAGTAAAATAAGTAAGTAGAAAAAACGTGAAAAAGGAATTAAGAAACCTGATTCGTCATAGACGGATTATGACGCAATATGATTTAAGAAATAAATTCATTTCATGTAGATAAACACATCGCATATCTAGTCGATCACAGAGAGTCCAAATTCCCAAGGATTTATAAACTCGCACGCAAGTGGTGACATCAGGAAACTAAACATTCGCTTATCCAATGATCACGTGGCGTATGCATAATATATATATATGTGTGTGTGTATTATTTTACACACAATTTCACGCACGCACACACGCGCGCGCGCGTGCGCGCAAATACATATGTGTATGAAATAAATAACGAAAGGATGATCCACGAAATAATATCTAATCTGCCTATTGATACAGTAAAATTATAACGATAAATAAAGCTGTTTGTACAAAGCAAAAAATAATACCCTCCCCCCTCTCTCTCGCTCTCTTTCTCTCTTTTGTAATCTTAAGTTTATAAAACTGTCTCTTATTGTAAGGAACAAAACGCTATTTTGTAAGTGGCAGTCCTCCATAGCCGAGTCGTCTCTGTAGCAAAACGATTCTTCCACAGAACTTGTCTCTCTTACATAGCGGAATAATAAAAAATAAAATTTCTTACGTCGCGTGATTAGAAGTATATTACATATGTTTACTTATATATTCTGCAATTCATTAATTTCTCTCGCTTTCTTTCTTCCTCACATATATATGTACATACACATTTTCATACATCTCACATTTGCAATTGTTCAAACATTACTCACACAATGCAATTGCATTGAATCAAAGTAAGTTTACGTCCATTATAATTATGTATAATAAACTTCCACACAACCATTTTTCACATTCCTTACAGATACATGTTGCAATAATAACTTTGACAGAACCGTTCTTCTTTCACATGCATACAAAATATCTTAAGAAATTCATCCGTGCTTTCTTTTTTTTAACATACTTCTCTGAGTTATACTTTTCTTTCATATAGTAATATAATATAGTTCAGTTAAATGTCTGCGACAGCACGGTTGTTATTAACGACAGCTTGTCAAAGATTATTGCGTCATTTTGTATTAATCTTGTAAATTCGCTATTCTATCTTTCCTCTGGCTCATATAAAAATAACACGCAATGCGAAGCTATCCAACATTGCTTTGTACATTCGCCCGTGCTCCAATGAAACAAAGTTGAACTTAACGAATCTAAAAAGTATTCATTGCCAAACTATGACGATTATTCGTACTATTGAGATGTGAAAAGCTATTAATGTAACTTAATGTAGAATGTGATGAAAGCGATTGCCGATACGAGCCGACAAAGGGTTCAAAAGACAGAGCTATTGATAAGATCCGGTCCAATTGTACTATATAATTTTTGCAAATTTATTTTCTAACAAAAATCAAATGTTAAAAAAAAAGAAATTATATTAAAAAAAAAACAATATTTACCCTTCTTTCTTTAAATCTGTAACGAAAAAAAGACTGGCGATTCTATTCAACAGAAATAGTGATGCGAGTAATAACGACAGAACTAATAGCATCAGTATTTAATTGTTAATTAGCACTAATATTTAATAGCCTAGCAACATCAATGTACATTTTGTCCGGATGTTGTGTAGTCATCAGGCAAAATATCATCTCTATCATCGTCGATCGATATTAAGAATCGCAAAGAAATTAAGCTCTATTATAGATCAATATACCTCCGACATCGTCCGTGTTATGTGTGTTAAAATGTGTTACATTCATTCTGGATAATAAAATAATACCGTAGATCATTTTCACAGAATGCATTAATGGATCCATCAATTTCAACTGCATTTTACAACACTCTACTTTCCGTTTAACTAAACATGTGTATCTTACGTTTTCAGTTTATAAACGCAGAGGATGTTGTAAGAGTGTAGATAAAGAGAGTAGATCCGCACTACCGCTTAAACATCATTTCATTTCACATAAATGTAACAAGCCGCGAGTATTAGTATTCCGTGTTAATTACATTTACAATTAATCTCGTATTTACACGTTATCCATTACTTAAAACATAATATAATTCCATCTAATGTTGTTTCACTCTCATTTTATCGGCAATAAGAAGAGACGTACCGATCAAAGTCCAGTATGTACACGAATATAAAGTAGATTAAATAGATTATTTATGATAAAGAAGAAATAATTACGATAAGCTAAAAAGGAATCTTGATCTTTTCCCTATAATCTTTATATAGATCTTAAGGATCATGAACAATTACCAGTTGTGACATTAAAATGTGAATCTAAGAGGGTCATATACATTTTATATATAACAATACCTTATGTACATTATCGTGAGCATCTCGCAAAGTTACTGTAATAAAAAAAGAAGAAAAAAACGGAAGAAAATATCATGTGTAACTAGATCTCTCGATTTGTGTGCTATCTAAAAAGTGAAATATGAAAAATATATATACATATATAAATATATATATCTCGACTTTGAACTAAACATTATGTATGCGCATGTTTTGTGACATGCACGATTGCTGAATTTCTGCAAATAAAACCTTTGCGTAACTATAAAGGTTTCTTATTCGTTAATACTAAAATTTCAATGTCTTGAAAAAAATGAGTGCACATCTATAAAAATATATTAATCAACATAGTGCGAATGGTTAAAGAAACTTTGTGAAAATTTTGCATTGAATCAGATCGGTGACCAATGACTCTCGATCATACTTACATGCAGATTAATTAATTAATGATTAATGCTACCAAAGAATGTGTATTTTTCATACAACTTGTTGAGGATTTAAACTCACGTTTCTATTCTCTCGACACAGTTACAAAATAAAAAAAAAAACTATCAAGCTTAACGCTCAATCAGTATCTCGCGGTTCAAGCATTTTAACTATGCTTGAGAGAAATGACATTATCGATACCCGGATAATAAAGTAAGTTTCAGACTTATTTTACACTATACAGTAATGATTTTATTAAATTTAATGCGTTTCTTAAAATAAATATCAATTAAATATTATAGTCTGACTGAAAAAATTATATATTCAAGATATATATATTTTATTTAGTTTAATATCTTTTTAAATAACCGCGCTATTTCTTTCTCTTTCTTTTAATAAAATTTTAAACTTTTGTTAGTTAATTTTGTAAGTATTTCTTCTACGTAATATATTGACTTGAAAAATATGCTGTTCATTTTAACGTTAAAAAATAATTAAATTATTAAAAAAGTACCCAACAAATTTTTTTGAAACAACCAAAGCAGATATGCACTCTTAAAAAAAATATAAACGTGTGTGTGTGTGTGTGTATGTGTGTGTGTGTAAGTTTATTATATGTACTCGGAATTATATCCATTTACCGGATATAATTACCGGATTATAAAAACGTTTATATTATCGATGAAGAATTATCTCTTATTATTGGAATTAAAATTCGCGTATTAAAATTTAAATAAATATATGGAAAGTAATGGAATTGAAATGTAAATAAATACTAGACCGTTATAGTGTGAATAAAATCGTTTTTCGCAGTTATGGGAGCTTTCCAGCAGAGGCACAAATCGATACAACAGTCATTCTGTCTTTGTTTCTTACTGATTATTGAACAAGGATAGGATGACTCTTGTGTCAATTTGTGTCTCTTGCTGGAAAACTTCCCATAATGACTTCCTTTTTAATTCATAGAACGAAGAATTCAACACTTTAATAAGTTTGTGTTTGTGTGTGTGTGTGTGTGTGTGTGTGTGTGTGTGTGTGTGTGTGTGCGCGCGTGCGTGCGTGTAAATATCACTTTGCTTCGTAACTGAACCGATAAAAATTGCACCATTTACTTATTCTATACAGATTATCGCAACAAATGCTGATAAAGATCGATAGAATAACATTAAAACTATTCGTCATGTCCAAACGCAACTCTCAATTTAATGTTGTGTAATAGTATAAGAATTACTCGCCCACTTTGCGTCATTATTTTGACCGTTAGTGTCGGCATCGGCATTTGCATCCTCTGATAGATCATCGTCCGCGCCTAAAGACAAGAGATACAAAAACATAAAATAATTAAATAAAACGAGATATATGCATATTATACATGAAATGATCAACATATAAATTTACGAATTAAATTAATTCAAAAAGAAATTCGAAATTCACCTGTCTCTTCCTCCTCATCTTCTTCTTCTTCTTCTCCGGAAGAGGAATCACTGTCGCTATCTGTGCTCTCGGAATTTGCCGAAAGAGAACATTGATCGTATTGCTCAGGTTCGGAATAGATCTCCGCGCCAGGAAAAATATACCTGCCTGCTGCCAATTGGTAATAAGAATTTTCTGTAAAAAAAAAAAAAAATTCCAACTGTATTAATATTTTTGTCACTTACAAGAATACTAAAATATTTTAATATTTGTGATATTTGCAAAAATACATAGTAGATTTTTGTACCTGGTAATCTAGTAGCGAGGCTCTCCCGAATCTTTGATTGCCAACAATGTCTCTCTAATCTTCTGTTCTTCAACTCAGTTATATGAAATTTTTCTTCTGTGCTATCAATACTGTTACAACTGTCACCTATGCCTGAATCCAGTACCGAGTCTACCGATGCTTGCCTCGGTTTCGGTATCGTTTTGTCCAATTCAGTAGTAGCATTTAGATTCGCGACATCATACTTTTTTGATTTTCCACATTTATTTAGCGACTTGTGAGACTCCAGGGTAGTTTCGCTTATTATAGCTTCTGAAGAAAGAGATAATACTGTCGGCACCACCTGACATTCTTCCGAATTATTTTCATATGTAATGTGAAGTTCGTTTTCTGACGAGATCATCGTATGTTTAGTATTCACTTTTACTGGTGATGTGGAACTCGCAACTTCTGTCTCGTGTGTGCTACCAAAATTCATCCTCTTAGGACTATTCTCTATACTAGTGTCGCCCGATCGTCTTTTCGGACTTTCTCCTAGAATATTGAAGATCTCTTCTGGATTCTCCGCCTGAACATGATTACTATGCAAAGATGATACACAGACATTGATATCGTTTGTATGGTGGTGCAGCATTACATTCGTAGTGATAGAAAGGCTATCCTGACTTTCAGTCGAGGATACAACAGTGTGAGATTTCAAATCGACTTCTGCGCTATCGCGCGATATTTCAGTATTACTTGTCGTGTCTTGACTCTGTTCCCAAGTATCATCAGACAAATATCGCAATGGTAAGAGCTGCGAGACTTCCGTCAGAAATTTATCGTACCAACAAACTTCCTCATAAGTATCGCCCATTCTGCATAATGCCGATAAATTGATACGTTCGTTAAATACAAATTTAATGTATAGGTACATTTTTGTGATACACACATTTTTAATTTTAAGAAAAAAAATTAAATAAAATATGTTTTATATAAAAGTTTCATATAAAAAATTTAACTTTTTACTTACAAATGGCAAATTTGATTTATAATAATGTCACCATCTCCCAATAGCTCAACGTCAAACTTGAGATGCGGTAATGGTTCTCGATTAATGAGAATCTGCGGTACATGCGACGGAATGGATGAAGGAATTAGGGCAACCGGCCGAACCTTCAAGGATGATCCAATAACTATTAGAAGGTCGCAATCGTCTTTGTCTTTGGCCATTGCGTCATGGAAAGCATCTGGGAGGCCTTCGCCGAAGAAGACGATATCTGGCTTCATTATACCTTGCGACACCAAATCTGAGAATAACACACGAGAGAGTATTATTAAATTTAATTAAATTAACAATTTTAATTAATTTAAATTGAACGATTATTTAAAATGGCATTTTTGTAACGTTCCGCTCAATCGTAACATATAGTATTGTTGAATTGAGGAAACAGAAAACAACCCAGGACAATAAACGATAAGCCTCGAAATAGTCGCGAAACACGGCACTCACACAGGTAAGTGCAATTTTTTAAGTTTACCTTTATATGCTTATTAAAAAGCGAGGCTTTATAATCGCAGTTACGATTGATGATATCAACTTATGTGTTGGATCGGTAACTTCATTTAGTTCGAGACATTCCGAGAAGAAGAGTAGAAACGTTCTCTCATTGGCCATCAATTCGCGACATTATATAGCAAAGGCTAACAATGAAAAACTATCACTAAAGATAGTTATATAACCCTCCATATCATATTGAAATTGATAAGCCATTACGAAAGACTGCAAATAAATACACTATCAGCAAGGATTATGTAAAAACGAGTTGCTCTATTTACCTCTGTAGTTCTCGCTACAATTCATTTCGGACAGAGAGGGCAATGCATTGACACGACACTTTGGACACGTAGGTATCCTCTGTGCGAAGATATCTTCCCTGATGTCATTCGCTCTGACTTGATATTTACACTTTGTACACGATGCGGTAGCGAAAGAACCTTCAAAAATATACGGCAATTAAAAAATATAGTTGACATAACTATACGTAATTGTATATACAAGCTACAATATTATGAGCTACAATACAAACTTGACAATAATGTTGCAACAAATAATACAACAATATACCAAACATATTATACTTCAATAAGATGTACAATGTTTCTTACTCTCCAACATTTCAGTTGATTTTTTAGATAATTTTTATAAAGAAATTTATGTAACTGTACTACTACACATATGTATTTATATGTATGCGTGGGTAAAATCTCATAATAATTTAATGTTAATTTAATTTAATATTAATTAATTTTAAAAAAAATTGCCATAATATCGATAGCTATCGATATAAAAAATACATTTATTTATTAATAAAAAAAACATCAAAAACTTTTAATAAAATTTAATATACTAAAAAATCTGAATGTTTTTCATGTATAAACATGTAATAAACATGTATAACAATATTATATTTACCGTGACATTCAATCACGTTTTCGATACCGGCGACTTGTTCCAAAGTGTCAATATTTTGTGAATAATTCCTCAAGAGCTTCTTCTGCTTTTCTAACATTTTGATGAACCTATGACAAGGGCTAGGTTTAAACTGCCCTGGATATATCTCGCGCGCAAATTTGTAGAACGGTCTGGGATCTTGACTAAAATAGTCAATGTCAAACATAGCCTAGAAATAAATACAGTAAATATAAACTAAACGAATTCTTTATAATTGTACAAAACTTTAATTACATACATATATATATATATATATATATATATATATATATATATATAAAGATCAAGATGTTTTAAAAGAGTAAGGATATTAACTGTAAGCTACTTATAATTCAAATAATTATGAAATCGAACGATTTCGAAATATACCTGTGGATCTGGTAAATCAGGAAAATCCTGCGCTAATCTTGAATAAATACCATCTCTACTTCTAAAATCAGGAATACCGCAGCTGACACTTACGCCCGCGCCAGTCAAAACTATAATTTTCTTGCTACTGCGTATTAATCGTACGACATCAGATAAGGTATTTATATGTTTAAGCTTTTGCCGTCTTGGAGGTTCGGACATCATGTTGATTATAATCTAAAATTAGCATAATCAATATTTTTGTACAATTTTTTTGCTAACCTTAAACCTTAAAAATATTGTAGATCTAAAAGATATTTTATATCTATACCTTCCATAAAGTGAGATCGTCAACTTGTTCAGGGACTTGTATGGAATCCATGAGATTGTGTAGGAGATCTCTAGGATTGGCACCCGTCAACATCTGTTTCTGAATCCATGAAGAAGCATTTCTCCACTGATGATTGACTTCTGCTTCTCCAGAAAGATCGGACAAACCTGATAAATCCGATAGGTTTGATACAGTGGAGGATACTTCATCTTTCTCATCTGCAGTATCAATGCTGAAATGATATTAAGTGATACGAAATTTAAAATAATTATTAAACAAAACATAGAGTATTAATACAATGATAAACTACATGTTACAAACTATTTTTGTACATATACAACTATTAGGAATAGTAATTAAACTTTTTAATATCTTACAAGTTGTTGGGATTTTTTCATTTTATAAAAAAGACAAAAAATTAAATTTTTATTTTCTTAAATAAATTTTTTTTTCTTAAATAAATCAATTCTTCTAATCATTTAGGATAAATGTTTTAAGATAAGATAAAAAAGTGTTCATTTTAAGAAACGTTTTACATTTTATGTCAGAATATATAAAATTTTCGAAACAAAAAAAATTTACTTCAAAAGAAAATAGTTTGCAATATTTTTTATTTCATACATATATACAGCCTTGTAGATAAAACTTACGGACAACCAGTATCGTTACTGATGGAGTCAACTCTTAATGGTGGTGATATTAAACTCGAGGCTGCAGGAGATATGGAAGCTGATTTAGATTCATCACTTAGTTCGTTAAATCCACTGTCTGTACCAAGTGCTTCTATATATCAACAACAACAATAATAATGTTTAATATAAAGTTGTGTGTGTGTGTGTGTGTGTGTGTGTATGTGTGTGTGGTGTGTGAGATCTACATATATTGGGTCATCTAAAAAGTATCCGCGGTTTTTTGTCACTAGATGTGTGTTGATGGTCATATACCTAGTGACAAAGTACCGCGGATACTTTTTAGATGACCCAATATGTTTAATATATTCTTTTTCTACCCCAAGTTCTAAACTGGTGTATGCTGGTGCAATAAATTAGAGTGAAACAGATATAGTTTGTTTCAATCTACTTTATTGCATTATTATAGTTCAGAATTCTTCAAAACAGAACAGCTGACCTTAACTTACGTTATTAATAGAAAATGCATATCATAGGTTACTACTGTCTCGACATAATATTAAATTAAGTCACTGAAGTGTGAGCTAACTGATGTGATCCTCATTCGCGGTATAAATGCTTACATATCTACTATATTTCGTTTCGCAAAAGAAATTCTCATTACCTTTTTTATTTCTCTTTTTTTACGAAACTTTATTATACAGAGCCAGATTTTGCAATTTGGTTCTTAAATAATTATAATAATAAATGATGATGGAACTCCGACAAGATCGCTGTTTTACCGACTTATACATATAATTAATTAAACAATACGTACATATTATATACATATATGTATATATACATGCTCCTAACTAGTAAGAATCTGGATACGCGAGACAAACATGGTAGCAATATTTGACTCTTCATATGGCCTGCCCGATTTTACCAACTCTGATTAAGCTAATCGGTCGATTAAATTTCAGTATTGCCAACTGCAAGACTAAAAACACAACCAAATTTTCTGGCAGCTATGAAAAACGATAACTATGACTGTATCATAGCTACATCCTATCGCACGTATATATACATATTGAATTTTCAAATTTACATTATTCTTTTATACTAGAACTTCTAGACCTAGATTAAAGAAAAAAAAAAATTCTTTAATCAGTAATCCCTAGTTCAAATTAAAAATTCTTTAATAAAAGTCTGGACACGAGCTTCGTTTTATATTATATGTAGGATATCTTGTTTTAGCAAAACACGTAAGAGAGGAAACATACATTCATACTATTTCTTTCTCTTTCTGTTTTATCATTTATATTTTTTTCAGGAGAGTTGTTAAAACACGACGATTAAAAGTGGCAGTTTCGTGTTCTTAGACTTTTATAAGAGAGTCTTTAGTAAATAGGCCTGTTCTTTTTGACTGAACTTTTGCACCAATTCATCTTTCTTCCTCTTCTTTCCTCCTGGAGAGAAAAGAAAGAAAGAACTGGTGCAAAAGTTCAGCTAAAAAGAACAGGCCTAATGTCATGGATCGACGACGCCAGCAACTGACGACACAAAATTAATTTTCTTTCAACTTTCTTTGCTTTCGACATAAAATTTGCCGGTTTCAAATGCGTTTTTGTCTATACTTTAATTATCGCGGGGGGAGGGAGGGGATTCTTTTAAATCTAACGCAATTAAAAAATGTGTTAAAAATAATAGCATTCGGTCGGTAAAACAGATGATTTTTAGGATTTCCTCAAGTCCGGATCTACAATAGATTTAAGCCTTAAGAGATTGACCAATTACAGTCGAATGCGAGGAGAATAATCAACTGTGATTCGTCCATTTCTTATGGCTTAAGGCTTAAAAACCTATTGTAGATCCGGACTAAGAGCATGCTGGAATGACCAAATTGCCGAGACATTGCAGATCGATAAAAATCTCCGAATTTATTGAATGAAATCAAAAATCCTTTTTCAAGATTACTAGACACAAAATTGGGAGGTGCCGCAGGATTTTATATTAAAATCGAAAAAAAGTTAAAAACTTACATTTTTTCAACTAGTAGAGCTGTCATCCGACGTAGATGTTTCCTTAGTACAAAAGTTTTACAGTTTGTATTATCAAAACGCGGCACCCGGCATATTACGTGCACAAACAATACTGAGAACTAAGATTAAAAACATAAAAAGAAAGTTTTAAATCGATCTGCAAATTACGTATACTATACTGCTGAGCGAAGACTCGAGAACGATAAATAAAACAGTAATTGGCTTCAACAGAGAAAGCAACTGTTTGCAACTGTTATAAAATTCTTTAATCCGATTGGTTTTTACTTTTGGTTCCTTATGGATCTAAATGTATAAATCAATCATATTGGAGAATTTTACAATAGTTGCACAGCTGCTCTCTCTCTGCTGAACACAGCCATTGTAACTAGCAGTAGGTGTTCGATCTTGCAAAAGATGGCGTTACAATATGTTAGATAAAGACAAATGTATTATGCGTTTGAGTGAGACAGAACGATAGTGTAAGAAATAAATTAAAGATATAATTATTATCGACTTTCTTTGGAATTAAAAAAAAATCTGTACTATCGACATCGATCAAGTTCGGTCGTCACTCCAGCATTTCCTTAATATTAGAAAAACGAGAAATTACACACATACATTTATATTTGTTTTCTTACAATATATACAATTTTCTTACAATATTAAAATAGATTAGATTTTCACATCGATAATATAAATTAATAAAATATATTAAAAACTTTTTTTATTACTTTGAATTAGAAAATGCATAATTCAATTTATATGCTTTTCTTAAAACAGATAAATCTTATAACACAATTATAAAAAATTATTAAGGCATATTTATGGATGAAAAAAAAATCATATGATTACACTAAAATATAATAAAGATGATAATTGAATCGGTCAGTGCAGAAAAAGGACGAGTCCAATTTTGTTCAAAAATAAGTTTTTCTTCTCATTGATCTTGAAATGGGTGGATACATCAGGCTTCTAAGGACCTAAAGTAGACGTTAAAAATCAATAATAAGTGCAGAAAGAGCACAATTCCAAGATTCAAGATTTGGATAAAATGGACTGTTACGTCCCATCAAAATGTAAAAGCTTTTTTGATGAAATATTCGAATGATCAACGCGGCTAAAAACTTGAGAAGTAATTCATCTGATTACTCTTCTGTGAGAGATATTTCGAATAAAAATGTTCAACTGTTCTCGTTTTGTATATATTATACCGTATTGTTTAGAATAAAGAGACAATTATTGTATTATTGTTTAACATAATTCAAAACAAATCAAGTACTTGTAGTAGCATATATACATATATATTATACATATTTTTTAATAAAAGAAATGCTACGTATCCAAGGTTGAGTGCAGAAAGAGTATAAGACCGAATTTGAAATTTAAGTTTTTTATTTAATAGACAAGCATTTCAGGAATATTAATAAAAAAATATTATTAATTATATATAAATTACATATTTAAATTTCCAGTAAATTCCCATATCTAAATTCCCAACAAAAGGTAATTTTGTTCGACAATAATAAAATTAAATACAAGATCGTAAAAGTAGTTAGGTTTTGTTGGTTTTTTCACTGGAACTAAAATAAAACAGTTTTTTTATGAGTACTAAAAGATTTTTAAAAATATGTTCACTTGTTCGCTCTTTCTGAACTCAGCGATTCAATTATAAACGTGAAAATTATAAAAGATAAATAAATTAGCTTTTTATATTAATGTACGATTATAAAGTTATTACTCAAGTATATATAATAACTAGAAAAATAGAATTTCTGCATGCAGATATTATTTTGCGTCAAAATGATATTCAAACAAATATCCCATTTACATTCCGACTCGAGGAAATGCCAGAAGCACGGGCGCGATATATGAAATCTGTAAGATACAAGTGTATCCGATTTGTTCCAATGTTCAATTACGCATCTATCTCATTTCAAATACAGAAATATATATATATATATATATATATATATATAAAAGTAGATAGAATCCATCTCGTATTTACATATGTTCGCAAAAATACTGCCAACAGGACAAACAACAGCCGAAGAGGCCGAATATGTATGTATATATGTGACGCGCGCGCGCGCGCGCGTGCGTGTGTGTCATACAGAGTGTCCGGAAAGTTTTTGCCAATCGCTTTTGTGTAGATAGAATGGACTAAACTAAATCGAAAAGTCCTGTACCATTTTGCAATTTTCGCAATAGTTAACAAGAATTAATTACTAAAAGTTGCCAAATATTGGTCTTAAATAATTTTTTACTCAAATACCATCAATTTTACAGAAAAACTGCAAAAATCATTTATTTTCTTCTCATAGAATTCTAAAAATTTTTTCAGAATTTTTTAACTTTTGAATAGAAACTTTTTACTGCATTTTCTTATTTTTACCAGCATGAGAAAATACGGTATTAAAAAATTCTCAGAACTTTATGAGAAAAAAATAAATGATTTTTGTCTCTTGCAGCTTTTCCATAAAAAATTGATAGTATTTGAGTAAAAAATTATTCAAGACCAATATTTGGCATTTTTTAGTAATTAATATCATGTAAACTATTGCGAAAATTGCAAAATAATAGAAGACTTTTCGACTCAGTTAAGTCCGCTCTATTTACACAAAAGGGATTGACAAATTTTCAGAACACTCTGAATATCTATATTTGTATACGCATGTAGTACAAAGCGCGGCTAAAAAGGAACAAGTCCGTGCGAACGCCATCTGTGAACACTGCAGAGGAGCGTTAACACTAGTTAGCGCTCTGAGAAATATCCCGATACGATCGATCGACGCCCACTATTCCACAAGAATATATTGATACTAGAAAAATCTCAGGATTCAAAAGCGGAAAAAAAGGTAGAGGATAAAAATGTATTAGTCGCGCCAAATCGGTCCAGAAAGAATATACTCGACCGATTGATCGATCACAACGAGAAATACGATTACGTGGAATTACGACGCGATCGTTCGCGACTGTCATGGCGGCCGTAGACGGCCGTGTGGCGAACGAGAGACGCGGAAGACGTTGGCGAAAAGGCGGTGAATCGCCGCCATCTTGGGCGCGAGGCACCCGCGAATTTCGTGGTATTGCGGACGATCGCACGGCTTTTCAGCGTATTTCGATACCTTCGAGATCGTCGTGTGGGCTATCGTGTGAAGTCTCGCCGCGCTGCGGATCCACCAAAGCTGCGCTGATGCTCCCGTGGCCTCTGCCGCTGTCGACCTTACGACGCTTCACCGGGGACGAATATTCCAGCAGCTCCGAGCTCGACGCCATATTCGACAGCAATGCCCAAGCAATGCATGCAACGCATAGTGCGATGCTCTTCGGCCCTCGCCTTGTTCCCATCCCCCCAGAGGTCGCCCCGCCGTCCCGTACACCGTCCTGTTCTCCCTCCCCCCTCCACCCTACCTATCGCCATTCCCTTCCCTTTTCTTCTTTTCCCTTTTTCCTTCTTTTTCTCTTTTTCCCAATACAGTTCAAACACTTCAAACGTACTCTCAAGTCTGAACACAGCATAGTTTCTGCCATTTCTAGTAGTTTCCGTATGCTGATGCCTCGATATATGTGTGTGCGTCATTGGTTAAAACTCTCTAGAGAAATACAGCAATTCCCTATCGAATAGCGAATGAATATAAAAATTATAGAGGTTATAAATCGACTGTGCTTTGGTGCTTGTGACCGCTATCATCGAGAGAGAGAGAAATTGTCAACGAAGAAATTGCAAATATTTAATAATTGCAATTTATTTGCTACTTGTGAAAAACGGGGGAACAATATTATATTTTATAAGAAGCGGGAAGAAAAAGATATTGGAAAAAAGAAGGAAAATATATTAACGAAGCAACCTTCTTAATCTTTCTTAGACTTCAACATCGAGCGAACCAGAGAGAACCGAAGTTGGATCACTTGAATTGAATGAAACTTGCTTTTCTTCTATTCTAGGCCGAAGTTCGTACAATCGAGCGATAATAATGAACTTCGATCACATGCAGAGGCGATGGAGCAGTTTACGGAAAGTGCTGGAGAGATCAGGCCCATTTTGTCGGCCGGACTTCGAGCCGTCTCCTGAAAATCTGCAGATGCTCGTGGATCACTGTAAGGTACTCGTTGTCGGTGCCGGCGGATTGGGATGCGAGTTGCTTAAGAATCTTGCTCTGATGGGATTTAGACACCTTCATGTAATCGACATGGACACAATTGAATTGTCTAACCTCAATCGGTAGGTGAGGTTACAAAAAATGTATACATATGTACACACACACACACACACACACACACACACACACACACACACATTCTGATGATGCTATGTAATCTAATTTGTAAGGACTAGTAATGGATATCGTGTCAAGATAGGATTCTCTTCCTTGAACCTGTAATAAAAATAATGACAGGACTGCGCGAAAGATTGTTTGAATAAATATTTTATTAAAAGTTTTATTTAAAGCAAATAATTTTGTTTGTATGCTTTAAATTACAGACAGTTTCTATTTCGTCATAAGGACATTGGATCTTATAAGGCAGAGGTAGCTGCAAAATACATTAACACTAGAGTTCCCGGATGTAATGTGGTTCCACATAATTGTGAGATACAAACTAAAAGTGAGGCCTTCTTCCAACAGTTCCACATGGTTATCTGTGGATTAGATTCAATTGTCGCGAGGAGATGGCTCAATGGTATGTTAATGTCTTTGCTTGTTTATGAAAATGGTGAGTTAGATCAGGCCAGCGTGATACCTATGATCGATGGTGGAACCGAAGGCTTCAAGGGAAATGTTCGAGTTATATTACCTGGTATGAGTCCTTGCATTGAGTGTACCTTGGATTTTTACCCACCGCAAGTGAGTACAATCTCCAATTATTTATTTCTCAAGATTCAATATTGTTAATAGTCTATTTTATATATTTGAATCTTGTTTGTATCTCGCATAGGTCACATATCCTTTATGTACGATAGCCAATACTCCACGTTTGCCGGAGCATTGTATAGAATATGTCAAAGTAATTCAATGGCCGAAGGAAAATCCATTTGACTGTGCTATCGATGGGGATGATCCCCAGCATATAAACTGGATTTACGAAAAGTCAAATGATAGAGCAGCACAATTCGGTATACAGGGTTTGACATACAGACTTGTACAGGGTGTCGTTAAAAACATTATACCAGCAGTGGCATCAACAAACGCTGTTATCGCCGCTGCCTGTGCGACAGAAGCATTCAAGCTTGCAACCAGTTGTAGTGCATCCTTAAATAATTACATGGTAATTAAATAATTACATTCCTTAAGTAATTACACACAATAAATCAACAATATAGTAATATTTTGTTGCACGCAAAAGATATATATATATCTTTATTTTTTATCTAACACACATGCACACGCACGCATACACATATAGTTTCCAATTTACATAATCCTCGATCTATATATATATATATATAGGATTATGTACAATAAATGTGCGTGCGTGCGTGCATGTGTGTGTGTGTGTGTGTGTGTATATATGCGTGTAAAATTTAATCAGTTGGATAACTTTAATCTTAATTTGTTTTGTCTTGATTGAATTCTAATCTTCACAGTCTTTGATCTTTCTAATTTGCATT
Organism: Acromyrmex echinatior; assembly: GCF_024713525.1. NCBI lineage: Eukaryota > Metazoa > Arthropoda > Insecta > Hymenoptera > Formicidae > Acromyrmex > Acromyrmex echinatior. The sequence continues at coordinate 9,669,195 of NC_141865.1, read as the reverse complement.
TGACAAGATTAAGGTATTCATACATTATATTTTTTATTGGAAGCACAAAACTGGACCGTATTTATATCAATAGCAATCTCGACAAGGTAAAATAAAATACACATATTTCATTTTCAGGTGCTCAACGATTTGGATGGAGTTTACACGTACACTTTCGAGGTAGAGAGAAAAGTAAATTGCTTGGCGTGTAGTCAAGTACCACGAGAGATTGAAATTGAAGATTCAAAATATAAATTACAGAATTTAATAGATCTTCTTTGTGAGCGACCAGATCTGCAAATGAAAAGTCCTGCTATTACGGCTATAATAAACGGCAAATGTAAAACTTTGTACATGCAAATGGTAGCGAGTATCGAAGAGAAAACTCGCGAGAATTTGTCCAAGACTTTGATCGAATTAGGTTTAAAAGATGGTACTGAAATAAACGTTGCCGATATTACGACTCCAAATACAATTACTTTAAAACTGAAATTTCCACAGGACAATAGCGCAAGTCAATAATACCTACCTAAGAATTTACTTTTCAAGCACCCATTTCTCATACAATGTGTATTTCTGTTGTTCAAATTCAAAAAGTGAAAATAAATATATAATAAAGTATAATAAAAATTGCTTGTACACGAGATTGCACATTATTCTATATGTTTGTATCATTGCAATATTTCATTGCAGTTGTCACTATCATTGATGTTTTAGTAACTGGTATTAGTGGCTTTAGTATTTTTTTTTAACGCAAAACGTAGTGTTTCAAAATTCTCGGAAATATCTCTAGTGATAAATTTTTTGACTAATCTAGTCCAATTTTCTTTAACTTTGAGGCATTAATTATTCTTAATAAATGAAAAATAAAAAAAAAAGTTTTTCTCTAACTAACTTTAAGAAATCAAATAAACTGAAACTGTATCTTGTGCATTTAATTTTAGACGGAGTTTAAGAAAATATTAAATATGTTTGACAGATATAGTTGCAAAAATACGTAATGTAAAAAATTAAAAAATAAACGATGATTTCCTTGATATTAAGGAAAAATCGAGCAAGTTGATTGAAAAATCCATTATTAAAAGAACATCCGATATGTATAATTTTGAAACGTAATACATATATATAGCGTAATAAAAAAAAACACAATCTGTAAAACTGGTGGCACATGATACTTATTTTCCTGCTGGATTGCTGAATTACAATTTTGTCACTATATTGGCTCCAATGCTGACACTAGCTGCAAGCACCGCAGCCAATGCGGTAGCAAGATTCTAATTCAACTAACAATCCAATCAGGAAAACAGGCATCGTGTGCCAGCTTTAGTCATAAATACTTAATATTTAAACAATAAAGACACGACTTAAATATTATTCTATATTTCTGTACTTACATCGTCTCTCACTCTGATCAGAGATCATGTCGTAGCAAAATTATGTTAACAAGGGATAATTTATAAAATACGGTATGTATAATTATAAATTCAAATTCATAAAATTGTCTTTTTTTCTTTTGCTTTTCTACAAATATGTAATGCTTTGCAAATTACACATACTTAACTGCATTGAGAGAGAGAGAGAGAGAGAGAGAGAGAGAGAGAGAGAAATGGAATATAATAATTCATGACATATATATGTATGTGTCAAAATTTATACTTGTCAACTTATCTCGTCAAGCATTTTTATAACAATTTTTTTTCCGTTTTTCACATCACTGAGTTAAATTTTATATTGCGTATGAATTTTGTGCACAGCCCTCGTTTGCAAAAAATTTCATACATTTGTTTCATTACACTGTATACATGCTTTTGTATATATGTACATGTGTGTATATACATATATATATAAAAGTTATTTAGTTTTAAATGGATTAAGAAATCTATTTTGAAAAAAAATAAAGTCGTCTATCAGAAAAAAATATCAAGTATCTTTCTAAATATACATTATCAGTATAATTTTGTTTTGAACACGATTGCAATTATAAAAAGGCAAATGATGGACAGTGCACAATGATCTTTTTGTTATACAAGCACACTTTGTAACATTCGACGTATGCACAACTCGAGTAGAAAAAATATCTATAACACAGATACATTTTTATCTATCCCTCTTATATAAAACTATTATTACATAATATTAATTTTTATAATTTACGGCTTGTAGCAAGTCGGCAAGTCAATATTCTCAAGAATATATTTTCTTGAGAAAGTATATCTTTCGCTCAAATAAACTTTCATTCAATATTAAATATGCATTTCCAGTTGCTACTAACAATTTGTACTCCGCGCACAATTCATAATTTGCGCAGAGTGGAAAAGACTTATATAATTTATTTTTATTTTTTGTCGGTCGGGGGTATTTTCGCAACGAAACACTCAAAGAATCATTGGCATTTCATTGTTTATGCAATGTCCAAAAATGGACATTCCTCCAATTGTACAATTTGAAAATTGAACATTATGGTACAGCTGGATACAAAATTGCGCAAAACCAGCAATAAACATAAAAGGGAATCGTATTTTCGGAAACATTCGAGAGTTATAATATACAACTCGCCTATGTTCATAAAATTAAATTTTGTGATAGTTTAAAATAATAATGCATATATAAATTGAATAGATATACTCTATATAATTTTATCGGTTCAATTATATAAGATCAACTATATAATCATATAAAAGCGAAAATAATCGTTTTTTAATATGTTGTATTTTAGATCTATACGATTCATTTCTCTTCGCTCGGCCAATCTAAACGTTTCACAGAAAAAACGATCACACAAGATTGTTATGTACGAAATGTTAGTTGAAAGATTGAAACGCAATATACAATTGCAAATAATGATCATATGAATAATCATCAATTTGTAATAGTAATAATACCATAATCCATTAAAAGATAATCTGGTACAAAAACTTAAACGCTGATAAAGTTGTGGCATAATGCATGTGATAAAGTTTAATTTTCTCGATACAACAGCAAAAAAACTCGACACTTTCCTCGAATGAATAAAATATATATAAATGTGCACTAGACAATTGCCGATTCATATAGGGACGTAGCTATGTAAGGCATAACGTTGTAACTTTGTGCAATGTCCGGATGAAAATATGGCTATACTGATTGATCCGTATTTTGAAAGTGTCCAGCCTTTGCTAGTTTAGATTACTAAATAAAAAGTATCGGAGTAGTGCACGACGCCTTTGAGTCGTGATACGTCTTAAAATGACAATGTTAGGCTTTAGCATCGACTTCGACGGCAACGTCTCCTACAGCTTTCTCAGCCTTCTTTTTCTTCTTTTTCGCAGATTTCGGATTTGCCGAAGAATACAAAAGGGTCTAAAATTTTCAATTAATAAATGAATGAATCATTCATAAATTTATCAATTGTAACAGTAAAATGGCAGTTGTAAAGCTATTATATTTTTCTTAATTGAACGTTCTATATACCTTCAATTCAGGATCGTCTACAACACAGTCAGATTGATACATATCAAGATCAAAAGGAATTCCTGTAATTTTGTGAGGTCCATTAGGCATCAAAAGTACCGTAAATTTGAATTGTGCCGCGTACTCGTTTGGTTTTTCATACAACACCTGCATGAAAATGTGTAATGTTTGAAAATTTTATTATGCTTGCTACACGGGAGCTAATAAATGAATACGTAGTATAAATGATAGTCTTACTTGGAACGGCTCGATCAATCTATGATTTACACATTCAACAACAGCCATTTTTGCTTTTTTTTCATCTTCGAAGGTACGTAAATTGAAAGGCATGAGACCATGTTTGTGAGAGACTTCTGAATAAAACATGCGAGACGCCTTCAGTTTGAGTTGATATGTCTCCTCTGTCTTTTTGTATATCGTAACTCGAGTGTCCTGTTCTCTTCCTACTCCTTCACCTGTACTCACTAATACATCCATTGCATAGACCTAAAATTAAATAAGCATAATTAAATCTCTTTTTATAATGCCCCTCTTCTTCTTATATCTCAAATTTGTATCGAGTACTATTTTAATTTTTATATCAATTTAAATATACCTCGTGAGTCTCGAGAGTATACTTTTCATGTTCCTTCTTTTGCGCATCGTTTGGATTCTGAATTATTGTTTTCTCTCCATCGATCTTAAATTGTTTTAACTGATGACTTAACATACCTTCAATTGGCTTACATTTATAGACATCACATATTTTCTCCACAGTGCCTGTTATTGTGTAAGTCTGAAATACATAATTAAGCATCGAAATTTTATTTTTTACAATTATTTACTTTAAAAAAAAACCAAAAAAGAAAAAAGAAGACGATAGCACACAAATATTCAATCTTACCTCTGTACCTGGTTTCAAAAGCCTTAATGCAGCTTGAGAAGCATAGTGCGCAGCTAAAACTACATCTGCTTTTTTGCCTGTGACTTTTTTCTCTAAAGATCCTATAACAATGGTATGTGCTACTACAGCTATAAAACCATCAACATGTGCTCCAAGATCACTGTAAAAATACACAATTTCATTAATTATATTAATTTTGTGAAAAATTAATATCAGAAATGTCAGAATTATTCGAATCGTTATTAATCACGGAAATGCATGCTAATGTAAATCAGTTTCTGCGAAGAATCAACAATGTTATTCAATGTTTAAAACGCTAGAAAATAGAAATCATAGATTATAAAAAAGCAATATACTATAGAGAGAAACTTACACTTTAACCATATCTTCATCTTTGAGAATCAGGTCAGGTTCACTAGCAATAGGAGAGAAATGGCAAATGCAATTGTTGACTGATATGCATGTTGGAAAAGCAATCCCCTTTTTAAGTTCTTTCTCTTTTTTGAAGACTTTACTAGTTTCCTCTGTGAGTATTTTGTCACCAAACTCACATATTTCCCTTACAGAAGCTCCAGCGATGCATTTGTTTAAAACTTGCTTTAATACACCTGAAAAATACATGAATATGTAGTAGGTATATTACACAAGTACAGCTTAATTACGAGTCAAAATGAAATGACTGTTTTGACATTGACGAAAACTTGAAAAAGTTAACTAATTAAACCAAAGAAATAAACAATCTGATCTTCAACTTAAAAAAAAAAAAGAAAAAAAAGCAATTAAACTTATTTTAAACAAGCGAAATTATTTTAGAAAGCATGCAAATGATTGAAAACAAGGATGAGTTTGAAGCCAAGCTCCGAGATCATCTTGACCATGGATTAACTTAATACTTCGTCCACAAGGAGGAAATAATTAATTTCGACATATTGTTCGACATATGGGAACGGAGAGATTAGAACAGAGACACGGTGAATTGAAAATTTTGCTTTTCTGCTGGCAATCGACTGGTGTTGACGATCGAGTTAATTGTACGTGTATATCAAGTATGTTCGAGGTCGGCGAACGATGCAACTTGGGAGAAAGCGCTGTCGCGAGCGGGCAATGTCGAGGATGTAAAACGGATCTAGCACATGGTCAGGCCCGGCTCCGGCATCAACGCGCCACCAGCACACACATTCCATATGGACCGTGTGACTCGTGTGGCCGAGATGGACTGAGAGAAGGCGCGCGCGCGCGCGCGCTCGCGATCGCGCGGATCCCCGCGCGAACACGCGCCACCGTTTCCTTACGGTTCACGATCTCGCCGGCCATTTTATACTTGGTGACAACCAAGTCCTCGGCGATGGTCTTCTCAGTTTCTTCCTTGTCAGCCATGTCTACGATACAATGTATATTAGCGATCACGTGATCCCAGCGGCTTCCTCGCTGTGAGAATCACTCGACGGTACTCTCGGTACGCGTATCAACGCGTACTCGACTACCCACGACTACTGACTCGTCACTCGTTACTCGTATGAACGACCGACACGACCAGACCAGACACAACGGCGGGCGCCAAGTCGCCCAATGGCCCCAATGCGGCCAATGCCCAATCGGCCTAATCAGCCCAATGGTGAATGGTCGCCAATAACGGATGACAATCTGCACTTGCACCCACTGCACCTTGCACTAGCAATACTAGCACTACAGCGACGATAGCGACAAATAGCTAACAGTGGCCTAGTTTCCATCGAGGATTTAATCCGGATTAGGGGGTCGATTCTATATCTTCAAACAAGATGAAAATTACAAAAGTGAGCAAATTTACTAAATGTTGACCAATGAAATTATTAGTATACTAGTAAAAATTCGCTCACTTTTGTAATTTTCACCTTGTTTCAAGATACATAATCGACCCCCAGAATGTAAAAACCAACCAACAGTCGAGCATTCCCCTGTCGTTCGACTGTAACAAGGAAATGCTCGATTGTAATTGGTTGGTTCTTATATTCTGATCTAGTTTAAATCCTTGTTGGAAATTAAGCCAGTAGCGATCACGAATAAGATCCTACACACATGACACAATGGAGGTGATAGGGATTTTAGAGAAAAAGGAATTTTATCTCCTATTGTTTTGATTGGACAAACTTCAATCTTGAATAATTACTTTAATCTTAATTGCTTTAATTGAATATGATTGGTTTATACATTTAGATCCAGTGAGAAAGTAAGGGCAAGGCCAATTAAATATTGATGAATTTTACAACAGTTGCAAAGCTCCTTTTTTCGCTGAACGCAACTGCCATTGTAGATTGTGCGGCTACTTGACGCACAAATCACACTACAAATCACTACAAATGCTTCGAAGCTTTTGATTGACCAATCGGAAGAAAGAATTTTACTAATTTACCAATCAAAAAATGCTTCAAAGCATTTTAGCATCAAATGAACCGTAGCTAACAGCCATAGATGACATTAATAGGACGCAGACTTTGCACCATCTATTATACAATAGTATATATTCGATATATCGATTTCATTCACATCCGAGATATCGATCAAATGGCGATTTTCGCAGATTTTCGATTTTGTATTCAGCGTTGCTATCGATAACCTCATGCAAGAATAGAAAATAGATAGGACACGGAATTAGCCACAAGTTGTCAAATTGTCACACGAGTGATTCGGCGATTGATTCCAATGTATTTGAGCATTTGTATCTTCGATAAGAAAACAGACCGACACGATTATTTGTCGAGTATCTGATCGTGCGCTATACCGGAAAGATAAATGCGCCCGACAGTAGCAGACAGTGCCTGGTCCATAAAGAGGCTTGGAAGGTATCTTGTAAGAGAGTTTAGCGTTTGCTAGCGCCGGCCGACACAAAACGATAAGGGAAGGAAGAAAAAAGGAAGGGAAATCGCGACTCCACGTCGCGATCATTTGAAAAGAAAATGACCGTCATGGATTTCTTTGGTTGCGCCTGTCTGGCTTTCGGCCCGCCACTAGCCATGTTTATGTTCACCATCGCTGCCGAGCCCATCAGAATAATTATATTGATTGTCAGCGCTTTTTTCTGGCTGATATCTCTGCTGCTATCATCGGTGCTTTGGTATGCTGTCGTTCCATTACAAGAACATCTCGCATTTGGCCTAGTCTTTTCTGTTCTGTTCCAGGAAAGTTTCAGGTAAATCCAATCTCCCTACTGCAATCTCATTTAACGTTACATTTACGTTAATCCACACGATAGTGTATTAACAAATTTTTATCTCTTTAAAGGTATCTCTTGTATTGGGTGCTGCGTAAAGCCGAAAGAGGCTTGGAAAAGGTCACAACGACACATGTGGCTGATAGCAGACACGTATTTGCTTACGTTTGTGGCTTGGGTTTTGGCTTCATGAGTGGTGCCTTTGCTTTAGTCAATGTCCTGGCTGACGCAGTGGGACCTGGTACCATGGGACTCCGTCAGGGTTCCGAATACTTCTTTATAATATCAGCTGCTACCACTTTGTGTTTCATTCTCCTGCACACGTTCTGGGGCGTCATATTCTTCTATGCCTTGGACAAGAAGAATTGGGGACAGATTATCTGGGTAGTTGGATCGCATCTGGTTGTCTCATGTATGACATTGCTCAATCGTTATCAGGTGTATGCAGCCAGCTTATTATCTGCTTATATAGTACTAGTAATAACAACTACACTTGCGTTCAGGATCGTTGGTGGACGGACGCAGTCTTTAATTCTCTGTTTCCAAAGAAACTGAGCGCTTACAAAGGTTACTTAATAAGACGTTCAATAGTTGGCAAGTTCATCTCTGATGTGAATTTAATGTCACAACGACAAACATCTTTTCCCTTTAGACATCAATATCTAAACGCACATTCTACGATAAGTTGTTACTTAAACTTCAAGTTTTGAGCCGTAAGAAATTGACCTGTCGCAGTCAAATGTCAAAAGAATAATCGACTATAATTGATCAGTTTCTTGACGACTTGAGATTTAAAGCTTATGTAATGGCTTCGTGTTGAGAGCCCATAAGAAAATTGTATTCGTTGCTCTATTATATTATATTATATTATATGTAGAGAAAGGTTTAATGCGCAGGATACTTTTCTTCGTTCAGATTTTTTTCATTCAGATTATTAAGCAGGATACCGTTTGCAACATCGTTAAATTTCTATGATGAAATGAACTCAATAATGTACGATATATCTATATGTTGGCCAAATCGATTGAGAGACAAATCGTATACGATTGCATGTTTTGAAATTAATATTTTTCAAAGCATCTCTGGACGTGAAAGTCCCAATTATTTTCCTTGTAAAAGGTTCTAGCACTAGATATTTTAATCGAGCTGCTAGTCCGTCCCTTAATCCATCGAAATAATTATATGATACAGAAAAAATAATCTTTTAATAATCCAGTTTTGATTCAGATGATGTCCAAATGTGTATTATTCCTTTATATCTTAAAGCTTATATCCTCTTGATTTTTCATTGCAGTTATGTTTAATTGTGACGTCAGAAACAAGGAGTCATGAATTTTCTTTCTTACATTATGTATTGAAATAAAATCAATTTTTTTTTTCGTGTTATAATATAATAATATAATGTATGATAATATAAATTTATTAAGTGAAAGATTCATAATAAGTTTTTCGGTTCATAATAAAAATAGCTACACACTCGTCTATAATAAGATCTAGTTTTTCACCTCATAAGAGCCATAACACCTATACGTTAAGTTGTATATGCAGGATAATAAAAGAAAGTTTTTTCGATATTTTATCAGTCCGTATTATTATATATACCAAACGCAAAATAATAACGAGTTCATTATTTATTTCGTCATATAGTGCAGGAAAATAAAAGTGTAATTTTTTGATATTTTTCAACGTCATAATTTAACATGGCTACAAAAAGAAAACGAAAAATTATAAAAAGGAAGAAAAAAATCTAAAATGTATGCGTCCGGTGCGCTCGTACGTGTGTATATAAGTATGTGTTTACAATTTATAATTATTGTATCAAATGAGATGTATATTTGTGCATCAATGTGCGCCGTTAAATATGGATTCCTTGAATAGGTTTAACAAAGAAAAAAATGAAATTTAAGAAATTATCATTTTCTGTATGCAAAAAGAAAAGGGAATCTATCGACGATTACACTTAAGGTAATTACTGTGACGTATCTCTTGGCATTCAATTAATTTAATTTTCATTTATCACACATCTCGCAATCGTTTATTATCCAGATCATATTGCATTTCGTACGACATTGAAATGAAAACAATTTTTGTAAAATATTAGTTGTATAAATTATTGTTATCGCTGTTTAGATGTAAAATTCTATGTATATATATATATATATATATATATATATATATATACACCATCGTTCCATATAATATAATATACAATAATAACTCCAGTTATGCAATTAGTTCACTATAAAGATAAATTTATAATGAATTATTTGTAATTCTTTTCTTACAAATTTTTTAAATACGCTAAAGTTTCGAATTTATATGTTTCACGTATTTGAATTATTCATCATTTCACTAATATGTACGGTGACCATATTTTCTTAAAGAAGACAAAGGACAAATCTGAAAATTTCAGGGCTTTGTTCCTACATATTTTCAAACCCGTTTGTGACTCTTTTTATAGAAGAATCTATACATTAAAATTTTATTACACAGTATAGTCAAATTGAGATAGTGCGCAGTTTTCTGATAGTTTGAAACTGATTCGACTGTATTGGAACAAATCCTTGATTTGAAATAATAAAAAAATGACAACAGCTCTAATTTGAATAAATTTAATTTTAAAAAATTAAAGAAATATACTTAACAAAAACAAATCGTATTTATATGCGTAAAACTGTAAAAATTTTCTATAATATTAGACATTGGAACGCTAGTTAGAAAAGAATTTCCCGTAATGTCAAAATAAAAGACAGTAAAGGATAATATTGGAAAATAAAGATTGAATTTTGAAAGAACAAATCTAAAAGACAGTCATGTAAAATAAAGAATTGTCCTTTACAATAAAGGACGTATGGTCATCATACCAATAAGGTATGGTATATCTTCAATAATGGACATAATTCAAAAATTAAAATAATATATGCTAAATCACAATCAACTATAAATTTCAAAATAAGTAAAAATCTGTAATAATTACAAAAGATAAGGAATGATACGAAACTCCTTGTTTCCAGGTAAAATCCAAAAGCATATTATTAATAAATTGACTTGTATTTTTTTGGGAAATTGAATTATTTTAAAAAACAAAATTATCGGTTCTATTTTATAAAATTACATTCCAAGCATCTATCATGGAACAAGTCGAAATGGATTCCGATCGAAATTATTTCATATTTTCTAGAAAACGCAATAGAAATCTAGGAAATAATTAAATAATTCAAATCGGAATTCGTTTCGAATAATTCTATAATATATACTTCGGTATAGTCGAATTTTTATATATTTTTCTCAACGGGACAGAGGAGATTTCCTGTATTTTTTTAACTTAACCTTAAACTTAATTTTCTCTTTCGCATTATTTCACACTATTTATTACTTGATCACACGTACACGAAATAAAAATGCACCTTGCATATAATCAACTTGGAACAAAAAATTCATTTCATTTTTTTTTGTTACTCTAAATTGATTGTGCGGGCAATAACAAATTCATTCTACGCTGCTAAGCAAAGATTTAAGGTATATAGAAAAATATAGAGAATCTTTTCAGTCCCACAAACAAATAAATATACGAATGTTTGACAAGTAATTTGCAACACTTAAGAACTTGTTAAAGAAGCCATAAGTAGCTCCATTTTGTTGAGAAAATTCTTCCCTTCCATTTTGTCCCATCTAACTTCTTTAAAAGAACCTCCCAGATTCTCCCATTTTCTTTCTCGAACAAGTTGACCAGGAAAGAAATCCTTTCGGGGAGAATGTGCGATGGCGACTTGCACGCCCGTTTGCGGTTCACATCGCACAGCAATCATTCTACAAACATATTAAATAATATGTATGAATAATAGACAGGCACACATTCTTTCTTTTGTGTTATAAGTTTGAATAATAAAATACCTATCGCCAATTGGCGAAGCTAGGATACAACTACTTGCATTTCCCAAAGGCTCCACTGAACCTAGGCCGAGATGCGAGCTGTTTGCTAAGAACTGCCAGCCCATACACTTGGCTAGAGCCTGTACCGCGCTTATTTGATGCTGATAAATCTGCATATAAGAAACAAATATTGTGATACCATTTTACCGATATAATAAAAGAATGTTTTATATTTCGAATTTGACATTTTTTAATCACACGAGTTAAGGTTTTTTTTCCAAATGTTGATAAAAGAAAAACAACTGACCTGACAAAAAATTAGATCCCTCAGTTCCTGAGGCTCATAACTCATGTGCATGACTCTACCGTCGCGACACACACATTTCAGTGACTTTTCACCGACGTGAACGACCATCGATGTCCGACATACGCTGTCATATCCATGTGTTAGAATATTTATTTTTACGCAGGACTGCGTCGGCGAATTCAGCGCATTCCAATGTGAAACAATAAGCGGATCTTTCACTTCTTTCGCTATCGTGTCTAATACGTATTCTGTACGCAAACGCATGAAAAAATGTTGTGCTTGTTGGATAATTTGTTCTAAAAGCGTCTGACTCTTTGTCATTTCTAAAAGCTCGTATCTGTCGGCGGCGGTAGGGCCGGCTACGTATCTGCGTTTACTAGGCCCAAGAGGTCCCGAAGCAGGATGAGGAAATGGATGATTACTATTATTGTAATGTACTTCGCGTAACAGTTGATGCAGAGAGTGTTCTAATACATGATCGTGATCGGTTTTGTGTGGTGGTGGAGCTGTAGGTTTTTTGTCGTTGCCTGTGCTATGGCACAGGCCAATTATTAACTGAATTCCTGGAAGTACCTGGTGTAAACATCAAAGAAAAAAATTAATTTTTTTTTATTACAGGATAATCCAAATCACCCATTAAGAGCCGGTACTTACTCTGTTCATGAAAAATCGAATCAAAAAGTTCTCTATCATTTTGTAATTTTTGCAATTTTTTTTTTTAGTTACTTAATAAGCAAAATATCTAATCGATGCATAAGACAACTTTAAGATATATTTAAGAATTCTTTAAGGAATATCTTGGAGATATTTCATAAAGAACTTTGAAAGATATCTTAATGTCGTCTTATACATCGCGATTTTACCTCGCGCTTATTCCGCGAGAAATAAATATCTCGTTTTAGAAATTAATATCGTTAATTTGCGATTGTTGCGACTATTGCAAAATGGCAGAAGATTTTACGATTCAATTTTCCATAAACAGTATATGTACATGCCGACTCTTGCAGTAGTCTGAGTCATACCGTGAGTCACATATTATGGTGAGTATGTGTGTTTCAGTCTGAAGTAAAGAATAAAAACTATACAAGAAAACTCTTGATTTCCATTTGCAAGATACATACCGTGGCCATTATCTGATTTCCGACAACCATGTGAGGTATAGGCGCGCGTAAATGCACAGCCTCTCGCGCTAATTGACTAAACAGTTCCTTACAAAACAGAACATTCTGTGCAGCCTCCAACTTTTGTTGCCAATGCATATCAGTATTTGAATTATTTGCACTGCTATTAAGCAAGCTTATGTTTGCACTGCACAAATCTTCTTGATCTAAACAAACGTACATTTACTCATTTGTGTTTAATGTGTACATATCTTTCTTCACTCACTCATACATACATGCACGCACACACACACGCACGCACACACACAAATTGCTTTCTTTAATTTATTTATTATTACCTTTCTGGCATAATACTTCGATGTATGCAACACCTTGTAACTCGCTGGGTATGGTTACTCGCAAGGCGGATGCTTTTGAATTTGAGGGTCCATGAGATTGTCCTGACATGCTGCTACCAGTATTAGGAGAGGCTGGTGGGCTATTACTACTTTTTTCTTCTTCTTCAGCTTTGGTAACTTCAAACATACCTGTTTGTGTATACTTGGAGCCAGCTGGTAAATAACATAAATATAGTATGATTTATAATGAAGAGGAACATTAAAAACACAAACAATAAAATATAAAAGATACATAATGCATATTTCAAATAAAAATATAATAAAACAAACCAGTTCGATAACTGAGATCGCCAATGATAGAGTTTGATACTTTCTTTAAACGCCAATTTTGTCGTAATCTTAATAACTCGATATGAAAGTCAGGGGTAGATCTGGTTCTAGCTAATTCAGCCTGGCAATTTCGTAGCCTCTCAGTACCCATCATAAGCACTGATGCTGCACCTGCCAATGCCTTTTTTCTAGCATATACTTGTATCATAGGTTTTACATCTGCTGATTCATGAGTTGTTGGATCTAATACCATATAATTTCTTTCCTTTGCTATTGCAAGTACATCAGCCAATACACAAACTTCCGTCAAGGCATTTCTACAAAACCAATCAAATTCAATTTGTATTCTTTATTTGTATTTTTGTTTCTAATTATTAAAATTATTATTACAAGCTTAATACATTTATAATATATACATATATAAGTATGCGTATATGTATACATTACATAATCACAGCTTCTTAGCACACACATAAGAAATCATGACAAACCTTAATTTGTTTCTAACACTGTCCCACGGCCATAAAGAGGATTGAAACGAAGCAGGATCCTTTGTATCTTCTTCATTCTTCTCATTACCCTCCAATTGCTCCTTTTTTACCTCCTCACCGTTCGTTTTACTAAAGTCAATCTTTTGAGCAATTTTTGCCAAGTTCTCTGATAAAGTAAGAGGTCTGCAGCATAATTAATAATATAAACCGATATTAAATCTTATCCTCTTTGACAAAATTAAGGTTAATTATAAGATGTAAGATAAGATGTATTTAACATCAGACGATAATTCCATTAATCCAGCTTCTCAATATATTCTCTCTGTTGACAATAAAAGTTGTTTACGTACGCTTGGTAAATTTCTTGGCCATCGTAAGTAATTTCCTGTATTTGATTCTCAATCGGCGCCTCCACGGAAATGTTCACAGAGTACGCCATTATTGTTTTCATACCACTTCATACGTTCATACAGCCTAACTGGCCTTTCCAAACATATAAGGAAATAGGGAGCGTTTATATTGGCCGTAACGCATATGCCGTATGGCGTAATCTGTAGAAATTGATGAATCACCTTCGAATATTTTCTTCTTACCGCCGAATGAGAGAGGAATACTTGACTGTGATTAGTTAATTCTTATAGATTACGGCATACGGCATACAGTTACGGCCAATATAAAACGCTCCCTTTAATAAATCTCTGCCCTCTCCGTCTATAGATTGTTTATAGTGCAGAAGGCTACCAACTGTGAAATACGAAAAAAAATATGGGGCGATATTCATAATCCATTTTTACTTTAAAACTGTTTTAAATGTCTAATGCTCGTATTCATCAGTCAAACCTTGTACTCTTAAGGCTTCCTTAAATTTATCTTTAAATGCTCAGCAGCCAATAAAATAATTCGTAGAGTATCTAAAGATAAATTTAAGGAAGCTCTAAATATTGTATTGTATAAGGCCTGACTATGAATATGAATATTAAGATACTAATACAGTCCTCGGATTGATTCATGACATCTTAAGACTGTACATACTTAAAGCTGTTTTCCAGCTAGGATACAGAGACGTTACACTGTGTTCCACTGTGTAAAATAATTTCTGGAACGCAATTTAGTTTCATAATTAACACTAGAATGCATTGCAGTCTTCCATTCGGTTCTTATATTGGGTCATCTAAAAAGTATCCGCGGTTTTTTGTTACTAGATGGTGTTGATGACTCAATATATCCTTTACTATATAGTTTACATTGACTTTGTCAGGAAGCAGTAGTGCGCGACAGTATTTTGCGGTTACCTGGGAGTCGATTTATATTCTTGAAATGAGGTAAAAATTACAAAAGTGAACAACAAATTCACTAGAATATTCATAATTTTATTGGTCAATACCTAGTAACCTTTGTTCACTTTTGTAATTTTCATCTCCTTTCAAACCACTGGTTTTAGGCCGTCATATCTTCTCTCAGGTTTCTTTCTGTTGGTACTGAATTTACTTTCCTTGTTTGTGCAAGAAAAGATTCAATACCAACTCGTACGCCATAGTTGTCTCTGACTGATTTCCAGCTTTATTGACAGTAATGGCAGTTTCCCTATTGACGTTTGAATTTTATAGCTTTCTTGTAGTCTTTCTCTTTCGAAAATGAATGTTTATTTGATTATCGCCGCCACCGTTCTTTTCCTCTTATTATCGCAACTGAAATAATTCTAGCTGATAATTCTGGAGTAATATCTTAACGATGTTCCGATGTAACCTCTTCGCTAAGGCGAAGAACTGTCAAAAGAACTGATGCAGAAAAAAGCAAATAATTAATGAAGGATTCGTGAGGAGGGCGGATCGTACAAATTTATCACTTTCTTTCTCAATGAGCAAATGGATACACAAACAGATATCAATTTACCGCGACCGCAAATGACGTTGCGAAACATGAATTCTGGCAGTGTATTCTATATGCCTTTAACATCGTTTGCAGGTAAACAATCTCTCGAATATGTGTGCATGGTCTATGATTGTTCACAATCATATTTTATAAGCGACTTCGAACCAGACTTCTCTCTTGGTGCTTTCTAGCAAAAGACAAAATATAACGTGCATACACACACACACACAGTAATAATATTTCATTTGTATTTAACATTAAATAAGAAGGGTAATGTAAAGGAATAATTCACTATAGATGCTTTTCATTTAGTGACACAAATCGGCACAAACATCATCCTGTCTATTATTTAATGAATATATCGACAAACAGTGTTTATGTCGACTGTGTGTCTCTTAAACAGGAAACAGCAGTACAAAAGTAGTACAATACTTGTGTCATCAAGTAGAAAGCATCCTTAATTAGTACAATTAATTCAATTGATAGACTTATCTGTGACAAAATTCTAATTATATATAGGTCATAGTCCTTGATCTATCTTTTTATCTGTCAATGAAGAATTAATCACTCCATTTGTAACAAAAAAAATTCACCATAGTATGATATTAAAATCATCCTACTTAAATTCTTTTTTTGGCTCAATCCATCTCATTGTCTATTTTTCAGAGATGTGGTATCAAATATTTCTCTGGGCCCTATTTTCCTCAATATTTGTACATACGATTGCTGGCGCAATTTGTTTTGCTACTTTGCGACAGCACAAATACGGCAAGTATGTAAGTTATAATCTATCTGTGAAACAGTCAATTCACAATGTTACATATATCCACAGATTTTTCCCATTGCTTATCATAATAATGGGTGTACTATTGCCACTGACATCGGGTGTCGTCAGTTCAGCGGCAGTTGCCTTTGTGTATAGAGCATCTGGCTATCAAATGCCACCTTTATATGCATTGTTTTGGGGTATTGGACAGACTGTGGTACCAGTATGCGTCGGATTCACACGAATATTGGCGACTTTGTAACCTATTATTACAAACACTGCACTTGTGATGTATTTACGTGTACATAAGAGCAGCAGTCAAGCGTTTCTTTTAAATTATACGTATGTACATATATAGGTAAGTCCATCAT
Organism: Acromyrmex echinatior; assembly: GCF_024713525.1. Lineage (NCBI taxonomy): Eukaryota > Metazoa > Arthropoda > Insecta > Hymenoptera > Formicidae > Acromyrmex > Acromyrmex echinatior. Next base: position 9,652,224 of record NC_141865.1, on the reverse strand, counting down.
TGGGCATCTGTAATTGTATTGATGCGTTTAGTAATAAGCTGATTGTAAAAAGTGGAAAAGATTATAATATTATCAAGAAAATGAGATATACTTTCTATTTGGTGACACACAATAATTGTTGTCTTTATTATTCATGAAATAGTAAGAAAAATAGAATAACGTTTGTGCCAACTTGTGTGTCAGTAAAAAATATGTTTTTAGGAAGATGCTTTTAGCGCTATTCGAGTCAGTTGATTCTTGTTTCATATCTAATAAATGTTAGTAGATATAGAGAATGCTTTCCATTCATGCTAATACAAATTGATAAGTGTCATCAAATGGAAAAAACACAGAATGACAAATAATCTTCCCGAACGCACTGTAAATAGAAGATATTCAAGTGGAAGATTACCCAATTGGGACGATTCATAATAAGAAACATATATTTATCGAATATCGCAGAAAGCATCTTAATTATTGTATGTATCTACATATATGTATGTATATATATGTATATATATATATATATACATATACATATTAGGTGTAGTAAAAAGAAATCCATTATTTTTCCAATAGATGGCTTTAGTAATCTGTATCACGCGTAGACGAGATACAGATTACTAAAGCCATCTATTAGAAAAATAATGGATTTCTTTTTACTGCACCTAATATATATATAAAGTCAGTCTGATTTTTTTTAATTGTTAACATATCCTTCCAGCTTTATTATAAATGTTACAATGTTAATCGGCATATAACAAATAATATGTTTCTAGACTATATTACATCATTTGTATTATACAGCCGTTTCTATAATCTCTCTCAAGACTTGTCCATTTTTATATGTTGCTTGAAATTGTTTGCAATATTTTTGATATCCACTAATCCTTCCTCCAAAGTCTTGAAGGCTTCCATTTTCGCGTTTTCATCAGAAGCACTTAGCAAATTGAGTACTAAATCTGAAAAGAAAAAAATGCTTTTTTAAGTTATTATTTTACACTTTATTATATATATATATATATATATGTGTGTGTATATATATATATATATATATAGAAGCTTTCGTTTAAGGATTATCTCGTCATAAATCGTATACCATGATATGTGGAAAGAGTCGACATTGTATTGGGTTCCAGTTGCTGTTGAAGGAAGGCGAGAACGGTTGTTACATGTCTGCCAGACATATGTAAGGCGTTTTGCGTAACAGCGGTGAAAAGCACACTTGTAACTAGGTGCAATGTCAATGCGGGATCTTGCGTAGCATTCAGTTCCTCCAACAGAGCTTCTCTGTGAGCATGTACCTGTGGTCGCTCTTTTTTTTTATCATACTTTTTTAAAACCAAACAACAAGCTGCCATCGCTCTGTCAACATTATTCAAAAAATCTTCCACTGAATCTCCCATTACGGTTTTATGGATAACTGTTAATGGCTCTTTAACATCCGCAGGTAATTCGAGCAGCAATCTTTGCCTTGTCTCTGTCGTGAGATTTTCCGCTACTTGCAGCATATTTTGTTGAGCAGCCAATTTGAATATACTTGTTACAAAATCAATGCCTAGAGATTTGAGCAAATATTTGGTCAGCGGAGCTTGATCCGCTTTGTCCAAATGTTTAATACCCTTGTCGAATATTCGAATGTTTGTTATTAGAATGTTCAGACGTTTGCTAATCTCGCTTAAATTAGTAGTCTTGTTGGATTGCGCTAATTGCTCTGCCAATGTTAACGCAAACTTGTTCAATTTTGGTTGCAAATAGCATGCTAATTCGTCTGCCATTTCTTCGATAACGGCTACGTTCTCATCTTTCATAACTTCCGTTTTCACTTCTTCTATGGTTATCACGGTGATCTCACCTCTTCCAACCGCTGTCTGTCTCGTCTCGTCTTGGTCAGAATCATTTTCCTGCATCTTTCCTTGAAGATATTTTTTCTTTGTAGACTTGGTCTTGGTTTCTCTGCCCTGACTACCGCCGCCTGCTTTACCAATAGTTGCCTTTTTCCTTCGTTCTTCCTTTTTATTTACTTTGCTTTCAAGGATTAAATCCGCAGATTTGGATTTTAATTTATTTTCAGCAATAGATTGGATCCATCTTCCGCTCGCTACCATGTCGCGAGTCTTTTGTTCCGCTACCGTTTCAAGGGATTTGGTTAAAGTTTGTAAAAATGCCTCAGAAACAATAACTGTCTTTGCAAATATATGCACATTGACCCTTATTTTCTTCGTAGCTAATTTGATGACAAGTTCGGCATCTTCGTCGCTAAATACAGATGGTAAAAGAGGATATAAGTCGATGAAGGATCCGGTCGCAATGACCTCTTCAATATTGGCGTCGACTTGATCCGTTACTACTGTTCCTACAGCCACTGACTTTAGAAAGACCATGTTCTCATTTGGAAAATGACGTTTTACAAAACCTGACGGGTCTGATATTCCGAGTCTCGTAAGGGCGTCATATTCTATAAGATAAGAATAGATTAAATCACGTAAGGCACAAAAATATCTTGGAAATTCCTGTAAATCGCATATTTTACCTAAATATCCATTTTGCTTGTAAAAATTTTCAACCCACTCGTTTTGACTCTTAGAGTATATAATAGGTATATAAATGCTATTTCCACTCTGTTTCCCAGTTACAACTCCTGGCACTTGTTTTACTTCTTGCAAACTGTCCAGAATTGCTGCAATACATATAGTACATATGTATGTGTGTATATATATATATATATATATATATATATATACACATATATTATATATATGTGTATATAAAGAAATGAATGTGGCACTAAGTAACAAGTCTGTAGATAAAAAGGTAAATTAAACTATTTTGTTTTGACAAATATAGCTATTATCAAGCTATATTTAAAAAATTCTTTGTGAAATCTAATAGTCTGATATTGTTGAATGGAATTTAATAATATAGAAAGAAAATAGTAACTCAAGTACGTAAACATTAAAAACTGATTACTCTTTCACATCACTATTTTTGTACTTACAGAAAAATATTCTTTCTGGTACACCACATTGCCCGAGTATTGCGGATAATGGCGTAGGCTTCGTGATGGCTGAAAGGGCGCCTTTAATTTTTGCCTTATTTCTAGCAATAAAGCTTTCGGTATAAAAAATTTTGGGATCTTGGGAGTCTTGTATAGCATGTATTATCTTTCCGAGTTCCTTTTCAACGACTGATAATAAAAAATCAGATGGTAGATTGTAAGTGAGTGTTAACTCTGCCACGTTAATACAGCCATGTTGTACAAGTTTATCGTTTATCTCTTCCGCAATTTTACTAATGTAACTCTTATCTATAAGCTGACCCAATATCACTTTCAGCCCTTTATTGTGTTTTTCAATCTCTGTTACTATTTTAGTTATTTGCGACAGATTAACATTAAGAATTTGCGCCAAGTCGACTAAACTAATTTTTCCACCATGAATATACAGCTCATCTTTGATCTCCTTCCCAAGATGCTGAGATGTAACATATTCTTTGCCATCATTGGTAAATATTATGTCCAGAAGCTTGTTTTCTACCAATGTTGTTATAATCTCTATACAATTTCGTTCAGAGAGTCTACAATATACATTTAATTATATCAGATTAGTGCAGAAGATGGAAAATAATGTTTCATTGACATAATAAAATTAATTTCATTTCTTTCCTAATGTCTTTTAATTTTAATGTCTACAGAGAGAAAAAAAGAAGTAAAATGAAACATGATGTAAAAAAAATTAATTCTCTCTCTCTCTCTCCTAAATCCATTAATAATTATAAAAATGATAAAAACAACTGTATCTTTAATAGATAAAATATAACGAAATTGATCTTGAAACTACATTTCTTTCATGATAATCTAACAGAAATCAATTTACATCAACATGTTACTATCAATACCATATGTTTAAACTTGTCTGAAGGGGCTCTTACAAACTACTGTAATGAAAAAATATTTAGTATACGAGTTAGATAGCAAGAATGTAATTCAAGTAAAATTTATTCGCAGATTTCAAGTACCACGTTATTCATAGTCACTTTATCAAGAAAAAAAGATTAGGTTAACTGGATTGCGGAGTAAAGAGCGTCACTCACTTTTGCAAGGTCGAACTGAGTTGTGCCTTCTGAAAATCAGCTGCTAATCGCTTGACTTCTTCCCAATCCACGTTAGACATTTTTCAATCGTTTCTCATGCCGCTTTAAATTAACTCACGTTGAAACCGTGGCGGAGAAACGATGCTTTCGTGCTGACACGCTCCGATGAAAAACGTAGCAGCTGTCAAATACCATATATTGTATTGCCACTATTGCTATTACCAGTATTGCCAGTATTGCCATGCCAGTATTACTGCGCGCGGCGGGACCTGTTAGATCTGTCCTCGGTAACTGCTCGGTACACTTTCTTGTCATTTTTATTTTTGTTAATAATGAGGTATGTGTATGCATATGTATGTATGTACTGTGTATATAGAAAATAGACACGGAAAAGCATCAATTAGAGATTAAGCGAGAGTTAGCATAGAAATTTTTTTATAATCAAAGTCAAAATCTCCAAAGAAAATATATTTTAAATCTAATCAAAACATGTATACGACATTATATCTTAAAATTTTTTTATTTGAAAATTTGAATTCTCGGGCAATTCACCAATTTATTTAATTTCAGAATAATAATCTAGTGGACGCAAAAATTGAATTGAATACATACACGCACGCACGCACACACGCACGCACGCACGCACGCACGCACGCACACACACACACACACACACACACACACACACACACACACACACACACACACACACACACAAAATATACATAGGCTAGCATCGTTTCCGGTGATGGACGGAAGCGGGCTCGCCTGCTCTAATTTTTGCAGTCACGTGATCGTTGGATCGCTGTCAGTCAGAAATCGTCGAATGACAGCGGAAACGTCAAAGCTCGCCAACGGATTGTAAACAAACTGGAGCAGCGTGCACGGAACACCGTAATCGCGCATTTCGCCGTACGGGTCTCGTTCTCGCTTCTTTTATGTATACTCAAGCAATCAAAATGCCGGTTCAAAAGGATTCGAATATCGTGAAAATCGCCGTTCAGATGACCGATCAAGTACCGCAACTCATCGAGTTCAATCAAAAGCAACCTTTGGCTGGAATTATTCAGGTGTGTGTGTGTGTGTGTGTGTGTGTGTGTGTACGTGTAATCTCTCGATTTTATTAATTATATTATGTATGTACTTATAATCGTAATTTATATAAGTTGTGCACAGTGTGCATCTATATGTATATTACTCCAATTCTCAACTTTTTGTCTCCAAAATGAAGGAGGAGGAATGCGAGAAATTATCTCTCTTCCAGTTGTATTGTTATATTTCATATATGTATCTATATATCCTATATAAGAAGATTAAGAAAAATAACAGAATGCATTCTAATAATACTTTATATTAATGATTAACATTTTGCTTTAATTGTAGGAATTGTGCAATGGATGGGGTTTGTCTGATGCCGAATCGTACTCTTTACAATTTTCGGAAAGTAACAATCAAAATTACATTACGGAAAAGAATAGAAACGAGGTGAAGAATGGTAGTATTCTCAGATTGGAATTTTCACCTTCGAAAACAGCGAGTGATATTTTGACTAAGCTTAATAATGGTACGGCAGAAGAGAAAGTGGCAGCTTTGCAGAAACTGAGTACACTCAGTATAGACATGACTTTTGCGTTGGAATTTATAAATAAGAAAGGATTAGCATTAATTATTTCACAGGTATTAAAATTTTAATAAAATACAGGTATATAACTTTTCTTGATCATTTATACACTTGTTATACTTATTATATTAATTACTTTGTATTAGGTAGAAGGTGGAAAATATAAAGGAAACACCCTTGCGTATTCCCTTCAATCATTTGTGGAATTGATGGATCATGGAATTGTATCATGGGATATATTGGAAACGCCCTTTATCAATAAAGTGGCGAGCTACGTGAATAATCAATCAGTAACACAGGACACTAGCATAGTGGAAGCTTCTCTAAGTATTTTAGAAAATATTGTTCTCAATTCAACAGGCAAATACGGACAAGTGGAAAAAGAAGTTACTTTTCCCAATCTTGTAATGCATTTGCAATGCATGAATCCACAAATTCAACAAAATGCGATAGCTTTAATAAACGCGCTGTTTCTCAAGGCTGATCTACACAAGAGACGAGCAGTTTCTGCTACATTACAATCTAAACAAGTCAGGAATGTGTTCTTGACAAATGTCATACAATCTACTGGACAGGTAAATACATGTTGTACATATGTACATATTTGTACCTTGATATCTTCTTTATAATATTAAAGAATAATTGAATAAATAATAGAATTGAAACAACTTTACTAGTTCCCACTAAGACAGTTAATATGTAATGTATTTGATTGCGGAAATAAACAATTACTTTGAAACTTTATTTACGTCACTAAAAAAAAATATATATATATATATATATATATATATATATATACATTCATTTATTCTATACGTCAAATATTAAACGAAAACTAACATTTTTATTGATGCATCTGTGGAGTTATTTCTAATCAATGAACATACGTTCTTATCTCTTCTTCTTTTAAAATATTCTACTTTTATAATATAGGTCGGAGCGGAAATGGCGCATCAACTCTACGTACTGCAAACGCTAATGCTAAGTCTTTTGGAACAACGAATGATGACCAAGATGGATCCACAGGATCAAGACGCACATGATAAAATTAAGGAACTTCGAAGGATCGCTTTTGATACAGAAGGTGCGAATAGTGGGGATGTAGCCGCTCGCAAACAGGGACTTTTTGCCAAAGATTACAAGAAATTGGGTTTTAAGTACGACATCAATCCTGCTCTTGATTTTACCGAGACTCCACCGGGGATGCTTGCATTAGACTGTATGGTGTACTTTGCGCGTAATCATACTGAAGCTTATACCAAGGTTGTTCTCGAAAATTCGTGCAGAGCGGACGAGCACGAGTGTCCCTTTGGCAGAACAAGTGTAGAACTTGTTAAACTGCTTTGCGAGGTGAGTTAAATCAATTTCAAAAACTCAAGTTATACGTGTCCAATAACGCATATGATATTTAAATTGAACGAATATTATTTTAATTAGATATTACGCATTGGTGAAGCACCCAGCGAACAGGGTCAGTCTTATCATCCAATGTTCTTTACGCACGATCATCCATTTGAAGAATTTTACTGTGTTTGTATCGTATTGTTGAATAAAACATGGAAGGAAATGAGAGCAACTACGGAAGATTTTGTTAAAGTCTTCTCCGTTGTACGCGAGCAGATTACTAGAGCGCTTCAGTGTAAGCCTACAGGACTGGATAAGTTTAAAAACAAGTTACAACAGTTGCCCTATTCGACAATTACTAACCTTTGGCAACAAGAAAGGACAAATAGGGAGGAATGGGAAAGTCACGCGAGGCCAATTGTTGAACTTCGAGAACAGATTACTCCTGAAATCTTGGAGCTAATTCAGCAGCAGCGATTAGGATTTTTGGTGCAGGGTACCAGATTCATGAAATACAGTGCCAGAGGACAAGTGTGTATATATGTTATGTATATATATATATATGTGTGTGTGTGTGTGTGTGTGTGTGTGTGTATCTTTCTTTGGAATATGATATATGTAATAAAACTAATTGTAAGACTAATGAGAATCTCGATATTTTTAGCGAATTAAAGATAAATTTTGGTATGTTCGCTTATCGCCAAATCATAAAGTTTTTCATTATGGAGATTGCGACGAGAAATCAGTGCCAACGATCGACGAACTTCCTACGAAATTAGCAGTAGTCGAAATTCGAGGATTATTAACCGGCAGGGATTGTCCACATATGAAAGACTTGCAAAGGCGGAAAACTACTCATCAGTTGGCATTTTCCTTAGCCTTGGACTCTGTTGAAGTGTCTAGTCTCGATTTCGTTGCTCCTGATGAACAGGTTTTCGACTATTGGACTGATGGCATTAGTGCTTTACTCGGTGCGTCAGAAATTCCTTTTACATTTATAAGCAATACGCGCGAGTATTTTATTTGCTTTCCTTTTTTTCCTTCAGGAAATAGAATGACTAGCAAAGAAGCTGAAAATGATTTGGAAACTTTATTATCCATGGACATCAAGTTAAGACTTTTAGATGCTGAAGGGATCGATATTCCGCAAGATCCACCCGCGATTCCCGAACCACCGCCAAATTATGATTTTTGCTACGAATTGAAGTAACAATTGTGAGTGTCGTCCTCGTCTATGACTATAGATATAGTTTACTTAATTAATTTTTTACAAGCTATTGATCTTTGTCCATAAATATCGATTTTTATACTTTTTCTCATCTTTTGCATATATTGTTACGATATATCGACATTTTTCTCTTTAGAATCATAATTTGTCATGACGTATTTTAATGATATAAAAAAAAATAGTAGTATGTTTTACCAAAGAAACACTTAAAAATTCTATGTATGCAGTTTTTATATGTATTTTATAAGAAATTATTTATCTAAAGATGAGAATCGCATACAATGATACAAGTCAGACATCACCGTAATTACGTTGACGATTTTTTGTAATAATAATTTAATCAACTTGTAAAGCAGAGTTGGGATTTAGTTGCATATTTCGGCCGATTTTCAGCTTGGATCCTGCACGCGAATTGAAGTAAGAGATAACTAAATCCCAGCTCTGCTGTAATATTTGGTAACGTAACTGGTCGCAATATACTTTATACAGTAAGATTTTTTTATCTCTCTCTATTGTGCTATTAATATTTTATATCGATGTGTGAGTAAAGTAGTACAATACATTTAATAAACGACGAATATATTTAATAAATTGTGAAACTTAATTTTACAAGATATTTATTAAAACATTAACTTATAGAAAATTCTTGATCTACATCTTTGCAAGTAGTTTGTGCCCTGGCAGCCAAATGTAGCGTGTAAAGTATAGAATAGAGACAGAGATATTTGACAATTTTTCATAAGTGATGATAATCTTTATATGCAAATGTATACGAAACTTGAAAAAATAATGTATACCATTGTATACATAGATCGCGCTTGACGCTTTTCTGTGCGAGAGAGTGAATGAAATATCAGATGTAATATTATAATTCGAATACATAATGTCCCGTGAATCTTACATAACATCCTCCGAAAGAATATGATAATGCTGAAGATCGTTGGTTTGATGATCCGGCGGACAGAGGAAAAATTCAATGAAATTAAGCACGGGTCCACGACTGAAAGGATTCAAGTATTTGCCCTTCTTGTCCCTCAAATACGAATACCTCTTATAATTGAACATTTCGTTGGTAGTTAAATTCATACATGCATGTAAGACCTATAGTAAAGAGAAATAATAATAGAAAATTACATCGAAAGAAATGTAGCAATAATGTAAATATATCTACCGAGGTACACGTTAGAATCCAACCGAGCCCGCAAAAGATGAGAGCCTCCAATACACCGAGAATATACAAGAGCTGTATTCCCTCAATTGCGATGCAATAACACGCGAAATATAACGTGAAAGAGCAATTTATCGCCACGCACATAACGAATAGGAAGAACCACATTCTGAAAACAAACGAAAGAGAATGAGAAGAAAAATAATTTAATTAATAAACCAGCCACGTATACGTAATAATGTATCGATCGTACCTGTTGCGTAGGCCAACGCAATTGTATATAAATGGACAGTGATGATCGAAATATGTGACACATCTGTTGCAAATTCTGCAGTGTTTAGCTCGGAGGGGTCTGAAACACCTGCAGCTGTGACATAATCGCGATAGTAAGACATTCCGTTTCTTCCACTTATCGAAGTACGGAATCTATGGAAAAACAACAAAACAGGACATAGCAATATGTTAATTGTAGTTTACGGTTTTATTATTGTGCGTGGTATGATGAACCTGTTTTATCGCCCTGTAGTAAGTGTCACTGTTTTGCGGCACGTAACCGGGGTCTCTTCTGTTAGCGACGATCCACGAAATCCACATGAGAATGTTCCAGTAAATGAAGCAATAATGACTGCCTCGCAAGAGATTCCACGTTAACGGAATGCACTTCAACAGGTACATCGGGTATCCCCATAGCAGGACGGATATCATGAACAACAACAACGGTCCCTTGCTGTTGCCCGCTCCGCCAAATAGTAGCGCCCTTAAAAGCAAATGACACATATAACAAGAAATTCAGTTCATTTCTTTATACTTTACTAGAAAAGGTGTGAGCCATTTCACGAGCACACCCGACGAATACCATAGCTCATTAATGGGCGGTATCCATCTGGCACGGCGTTTCTGTTCCGCCTGCAGAATGCGCACTATCTCCGAGTGGCGATGACTCTTGGCCAGCTGCAGCGGCGTCTTGCCATTTTTGTCGCGCGGTTCAAGCTCGATTTTACTCTTTTCACAGAGGATCCGGACGCAACTGACGTTGCCGGACAGGCAGGCCAAATGAAGCGGTGTCGAACCGAAGTAATCAGGTTTTTGTAGATCCACTCCGCTGTATATCAATAGCTTAATGAGCTCGGCGTGTCCTTTGTACGCAGCCCAATGTAACGCGGTGTCACCATTTATGTCGGTCAAATGTCCCTGCGCGCTGGATCCTAGCAAGAAGGCGGCCGTCGCGAATTTGCCAAACATGCAGGCGGTCATCAGAGGCGTTAGGCCTTTAAAATCGGCCGCATTGACCGCAACTCCCGCCTGTGAAGGGAAAAAGTGTGAACGGCGAATTAATCAAGATATTTGGAAGAAACTAGTCTCTTTGAGACTATAGATAAGGATACCTTTATACCTTCAATAATAATTGTACTATCGCACTATGGCCTTTTCGACAAGCCCAATGTATCGGCCTGGGTCCTTGGGTGCCAAGGCACGGTAAATCGACGGGTCCGCTCCGTTCTATCAAATATCTCATTACCTGTTGAAAACAGGTTGTAAATTGTTTACAGTTGTATCTTCTAGCGCAAGAATTTTAACTTTACTAATCATTTTTTACAAAATGAGGAATTTAAGTTTTTTTAAATAAAAATTAATAAAAATCTGTATCTGTGTCTCTGGAAACTAACTTCAACGTTGCCGTCCAAAGCAGCCCAATGCGCAGGTGTATATCCCCATTCGTCTCTCGCGCTAAGTATATTCAGTCCGTTTTTCTCGACCAGTTCCTCGACTGCCTCGATTTCACTGCAATACGAACTCTTTGCATTCTTCCCGTACACTACTCTTCCTGATCGCAAGCAAATTCTATTCTCTTTCCAAGATCTCACCCGGCTCTGAGCAATTCAAAGATCTGTTTGGTCTCATCGGTGGGGCTTTGGCCAGTGGTAGCTTCGTCCGCATAGATATTGTCGTCAGGACGATTCCTCTGTCGCGTGTCCTTGCCGGAACCGTGATTCTGATGACCAGATATCGGATTGTTCGGTAGATGCCCGACCATGTCGGGATCTGGACTTAGTTCCCATACGGATCGTGCCGCGCCAGGCCCTGCCACAGGGCTCACCGGATACACCTATAAGCAGGATGTCGATTGTCGATCAAACAAGAAGAAACAACTATCAATTCCAAGCCAAATACTGCTACCTGCCCAGTTAGCCCAGTATAGTCTACTACTTGATAGTATACCAACCGAGTAACGTATGAGTAACATCAATTTCACACTCGAAAATGTAATTGTCATGTAATTAATATCATCAAATGCGTTACATTATAATTATACATCTTATTGAATGCGAAATATAATAGTATATATATATATATATATATATATATATATATATATATATATATATATATATATAAAACAACGATGTCACTTTTAATTGCAGTGTCGGGACTAGCTGAAGACTAGAATAATTAGATAAAAGATTAGTAGTTGTAATACAAGTCGTGCGCTATTCAGCGTACGATGAATAGAGTACATACATGTACGTATATACAATAGTTTTTCATTAATTATTCGTGTTTACTAATTTGATATATTCTCGTTTTTAATTCGTCTTTTACCTTGCACAGCGTCGCGAGTTCTGTATTTGTACGCTCGTTTTCGGAAAGCGTTCTGAAGGATGCGCTTTGCGTGCCGATCGTTCCTGCACCCTCCGGGACGGTTAGTCACAAGGAAACATTGGGCCCAACCATGTCTTCCAGGTCTCACCTGACAGCGCAGCTTTTCCTCCAGACCCAAAACGATTGAGAATGTCCAGTACGTCGGACTCGGCTGAATCCTCCGAGTCCTAGGAAATACGTATATATATAATTGATGTATTGTATAAGCAGAAGCACTTTTCTCACGCGACCAGCGATGCTGAAATTTCTGAGAATGTCTTGGACCTGTACCTACTGTTTTGCGCATTCGAATCAATAACGCGGCGACGCGACGCTTGCGTGCGAGTGATGTGTGAGAAATTGGGACGTCTTGACTTAAGTCAAGGATATCTTAATACTTGTTGCGACAAATGACCAACAAAGCTTGATAATAAAAACAAGATAATAGAAACAATTAATTAAAACAAGTTTGGTGAAAAATTATAACTCCAACGTTTTTATTTAATTAAAAAGCTCTCGTTAAATTTCTACATATATATATATATATATATATATATATATATATATAGAGAGAGAGAGAGAGAGAGAGAAATAAAATTTAAAAATTTCAAGTTTCTTAATCTTGCACAAGCAGACTTTTAAATCAAATTACTACTTTATAAATTTTTGATTCTTAGATTAATTGAAATTCTTAAATTTAAATTATTCAGAAAATGTGTGTGCTTTCGTATATACACACACACACACACACACACACACACACACACACACACATGTCATAAATCATTTTCAAATTTGATATCTTATATTGTTTCTCTTATTATTATATTTTGTGCATACACAATTTATTTATATTTTATTATAAATTATAACATTATCTATATTATAATTCTTAATGTAATAAGAAAATTGTATTTATCGTTCGTGCGTGCGTATGTATATCGAGAATGCCTTTTAATGTATGTTGAGTTTTAATTCGAATGACGCCGGGCGTCGACAATGTTATGTTTTCAAAAATTTACAAAAAGCAGCGGAATCCTCAAACCTCTTTAGGAAAGAAAATATATAGATACGCCAAGTGCATGAAAAAGGTATCGAATATTGTATACCTTTTAATAAAAAATAAAATTAATGTAATTAGCCACAAGTATTTCATAACGCAAGGTATATAAGATGAATTGAAAGTGATTAAATGGTCAACTAGATTATACTTGATGAAGAATAAATATTGGTGTACGGGTATAAAGACTGTTATGGAATTAATCGAAATGGATTCCAATCGGAATTATTCAATAGGTATGCATGAAATGGAGGGCGGGAATTTTTGAAACATGGCGGGCCAATCAATACGCGACTTTCCCATGTCGTGATTCTTATCACTGATGAGATACTAATAATTAAAAGACGGTCAGCTCTCACGGAAGTTTGCTTGATTGTCAAAATTTAAGTGATTAAATGAAAATAAGAAACTGATAATATAGTACTAATTACATGATTTATTAGGTCGTAAATATGTATATATATTCAAAATAATACTCGTTTTTTTATTTAAAACTGTAATTTTAATGTTATCATTTGAGTTTGATTATCAAAAGTATGAGAAATGAATGAAAGATGTCGCCACGTATTATCGAATTTGGAATAGTTCTATCGATAATACAGATGGCTCCAGCATCCCCTTAAAGATGTCACCACGTTGTCGCGCAGCAAATAATAATGGTTCCTTTTTATCCGGCCCATCCCTTCCCAGTTCCCTTCAGCATTCTTTTTTAGCTATTTCTATAGCCTCACTTTGACTAAGCATACTATAGTTCCACCTAACCCTTATTTATCCTTATTTTCTAGTTGTAATTGGTTGTACTCAGTTGTAATTCACTAGTAACGCTGTAATCAGCTGTAATCAATTGCGTAATATACGATGTGGTTATATAGCACTCGGTGCTTTTGGCCATCGCATTTAAATTGTCATCAGTGTTGAATAGTGTTATTGATTGCTAGAGATTTGTTCAGGACGCTATAAAAAAAATGGCACCTACCATTCAAACCAACAGTAATCAAGCTGATCGGGATAAACGCGTGGTCAGGCCAGCAGAGAAGCGGTAAATAAGCACACCAGCGAATATGATATATATTCGTAATTGAATCATTATTATCATAAGCAATACAACTGTAGCGTTGCTATTGACCTGTGCTTTTTCAGGTCTGAGCTCATATGCAGAGTAAAATATTGCAATACGCTGCCGGATATACCATTTGACCCAAAATTTATAGCTTATCCCTTTGAACCAACCAGGTGAGTAATGTTTGATCTGTCAAACTGTCGCTTACATCCTTTCGTCTTGTAATAATTTATCATGTTTATAACAGGTTTATTCAATATAATCCAACCTCATTAGAGCGTAATTACAAATATGAAGTATTGACAGAACATGATTTAGGTGTAGAAATTGATTTAATAAATAAGGACACATATGCGGGGGATCCAAATGCTCAATTAGATCCAGCTGACGAAAAGCTGTTGGAAGAAGATGTGCTGACACCTCAAGATTCTAAACGATCTCGACATCATGCCAGGAGTGTTTCGTGGTTGAGACGCACAGAATATATTTCCACGGAAAGCACGAGATTCCAGCCACAAACAGCAGACAAGGTTGAAGCCAAAGTTGGTTATAGTATCAAAAAGAATTTCAAGGTATGATGTCTATTGAGCAAAATTTTTAGCGTATTTGTGTATTTGTGTATTTTCTAATTCAATTATTTTTAATTAGGAGGAAACACTGTACATGGATCGTGAGAGTCAAATAAAAGCTATAGAAAAGACATTTGAAGACAATAAAAAGCCAATTGAAAGACACTACAGTAAACCGAACGTAGTACCTATAGAAATATTGCCAGTATACCCAGACTTTAAGGTATCATTGTAATGTCTGTCAACAATATTGTCGTTATATATCTACGATTATAATTTTTATAATTTTTTAGTTGTGGAAATATCCATGTGCGCAAGTTATATTTGATTCTGATCCTGCACCAACTGGTCGATCTGTACCAGCACAGATAGAAGAAATGTCACAAGCCATGATAAGGTACAGCTTTGCTCATTTCTCTCTCTCTCTCTCTCTCTCTCTCTCTCTCTCTCTCTCTCTCGCACGCGCGCGCGTACACACACACACACACACATAGAGTAATTTTATACAATTCAAAAGAAAATGTATACTGAAAAGAATTATTATTTGCCTTATCATCTAGTTAATTTAGATATTATTAGATTATTGTGCAAGATAATCATAATTCTTTTATAGAGGCGTGATGGACGAGAGTGGTGAGCAATTTGTAGCTTACTTTTTGCCGTTGGAAGAAACTTTGGAGAAACGTCGACGGGACTTTACTGCTGGTATCGATTACGCCGATGAAGAAGAATACGAGTACAAAATGGCTAGAGAATATAATTGGAACGTCAAGAGCAAAGCTTCCAAAGGATACGAGGAGAATTATTTCCTCGTGATAAGACAAGACGGGGTATATATATATATATATATATATATATATATATATGAGCGCTGCACTATTATATGACATGTTATAATTTTGTGATTTGTCACATTAATCCATCTGTATATCTCGCAGGTTTACTACAATGAATTGGAGACACGTGTGAGACTAAGTAAACGGCGCCAGAAGGTCGGACAGCAGCCAAATAACACGCGCTTGATAGTGCGTCACCGACCGCTAAACGCCAATGAATTCAGAATGCAAAGATATCGAGAAAAACAATTGGAGCCGCCGGGAGAGGAGGATGAGGATGAGGAGGAGGAAGAGGAGGAAGAGGAGGAGGAGGAAGAGGAGGAGCAGGAGACTCAACAAGAGAAAGCAGATATGGTAGCTAAAGGTTTGTTTATTCTATTTACTATGATATAATTGGAGAGGACTAGCACTTTGAAAATTTTTTCGATAATTAGAAAATTTGTTGGCAGGTTCCGAAGCAGAGAACGAGGAAGGATCGACGCGCGCGTCGTCAAGAGCATCCTCGCAGGCGTCTAGTAGAAAATCGCGATCTCGTTCCAAGTCTGGCTCAAGATCGAAATCGAAGTCGAGATCAAGATCTAGATCTAGATCAAAGTCGAGATCGAGGTCAAGATCGCGTTCGCGTTCGCGTTCACGTTCACTGTCGCGGTCACATTCAAAATCTAGATCGCCGTCTCGATCGCGTTCGCCATCTAAATCACGCAGTAAATCACGATCACAATCACGATCACGATCACGATCACGATCACGATCACGATCACGATCACGATCTCAATCTCGATCTGGCAGTCCTCAATCGAGAAACACATCAAAGTCGAGATCTAGATCCAAGTCGAGATCGCGCTCAAGATCGCCTGCGAAATCACCATCGGGATCTTTGTCAACCTCATTGTCCGTGTCGCCGTCAAGATCGAGATCCGGTACTGGTAGCGGTTCCGGTAGCGCGACCGGCGAAAGCGGCTCCGAGAGCGAATGAATCTAGATGCGCGATCAATAATACTAATGTAATTAATTCATTTCCACTTGAATCATTATTTCAACGAATGTTCGTTTGTACCGTCGATATTTTTAAATATACCAGTCCTGCCGAATATCAGAATAATTGCATACTGAAAAAATAATGAAAAGGAATTCTTTAATAATTATTATGATAAGCAATCGTTACAGGATCGTTCAGTGGTACGATCAAAGAAATAAATTTATATTAGCCATATATACATATATATTTTATGCACTGAGGTAGTTGCTACGATAATCTGCAGATATAAGAAAAAAATCCATCATTGTGTTTCGAAAGATGTAGTACTTTTATGATATTTAATTTTGCATGATATATGTACTTTGGTCGGGAAATGAAATAAGAAAAAATAAGACTTAAATTGTTTGAAGATTTTCCGGTGCAATATTGGCGACAAATCTGTTTTATAATTTTTATTTTCATTTTTTTCCATCGATATGCGTTTATTTTGATTCGATTGTAAACCAACTATGTGAAGCGATTAAAAAAAAAGACAGATTTGATAGAGCTATCTGTTATTTGATTAATATCCTGTGCAAGTTTTTTGATATCGCAAAAAAAATCGCTCATATATTTGGACAAATTGGAGAAACGAGCGCAACGTAATTTTCTCAAGAGTGTGAGACCAGAGAGAAATCTGGAGGTGATGACATGAAGGTGAGGGTTTTTACTAACTATAAAATATGAAAGGAGCTTGGGAGCGGTTATGCCCGGCCGGGATTTTATTTTAGCTATTATTTTGAAGCGCCTCTATGTCCACAAAATGTGGACATTCAACTACGTAGCTAATATCCACGAGCTGGTCGATAATGCCCACGATTTTTTGGTTATATTCACGTTATATTCACGTTATATTCACAAATTTCGGTCGGTTAGGCAGACAACTGTAACCAAAAAAGATCTCTCAGAATACAATGGAGATATTTCCTGGGTAAGGTTATACGCAACTTATCTAGAAGTGAAAAAATTGGGCATAATTGTCTTGTAACAAGACGTACTTATTACAAGCGCCGACAGATTGATTGTTCGTCTTTGTCTATCTAACGGACCAAAATTCGTGACATAGCAAAGATACAACCAAAAAATCGTAGACATTACCGACCAGATTCATGGATATTAGCTACGTAGTTCAATATCCACATTTTGTGGACATAGAGGCGCTTCAAAATTAAAATAAAGTAACAGCTAAATCACGGCCGAGCATGGCCACTCTCAGGTTTCTCTCTGCGAAAATACTTTGCACACTACCGCCCTCTAAAGAAGTGGATGTCAACTACACAGCAATAAAATCTTTATTGAATCTTTTCTTGCACGAGGAAAGATTCAGTATCAACTTCATGACGCGAAACAGATCGGTATTCATAGTCGATTCTTACATTTAAGACTATCTTAGGTATGTACAGTCTTAAGATGTAAATCAATCCGAGGATGTATTAACATCTTGAGACATTATATTTAAGTTAATTTTAAAATAAAAACGGACTATGAATACCGCTCCATGTTTTTCGCCTTTCACTATTGGCAGACTGCGCACTTATAGACAACGCGGAGCAAAAGTAGGCATAAAATTTGGTCAAACTGAACACACCATTTGATGTAATCTGATGTAATCTGATGTAATCCTTCCACCATGGATTAGAGGATACTCGTTTGCGCATTGCGTCATCTCTTATACGACGACACGACGGACACGATCTATCCGAATGAAGGCGTCGATGCCGACAATTGCCGAAGGGCACATGGCAGTCTATCTATGTGACTCTCCGTGCCGTGGATATCGCAGATGCTGCCGCTAATGCCGCTGATGGCTGACGGCTGACGGCTGACTCAGCTGACTGGTGAGTCAGGAGAGTGGTGGCACTGATGGCTACTGGCTGGTGGTTTTAGCGTAGTGGCTGTGGTTAAATGGTTACTGGTGATTACGTTCGATCACGTTGGATCACGTTGGATAAAGATTAAGCAAGGTAGTTTAACGGGGATTTAACGAAAAGTACGAGAGTCGAGTAGGTAAAAAAGAGCCACGTGGACGAGCCTTCCATTGTTCCGCATCGCGATAATGAATCTCACATGCCTGCGTATATATGCGATAGTGTGCCAGGTGCCTCGTGCATTAATTTAACATTGTTTGGTGTGATTACGTGCTCCGTAGTCACTAGTCTGTCTTCGTACCGGAACTCATACCAGCTCCACTCCATTTCTCTCTCTCTCTCTCTCTCTCTCTCCCTCCCTTCCTCCCTCCTACGCATACATGTATATGTTTAGTCAAATATATGTGTTCAAGCGTGCCGGAAAGGTGCACTTGAAATGGATCGATACAAGTGGACAAGTTGGCGTACCACGCGTTGCGAGAGAATGCAAACAGAAACCGGCGATATCGTTTCGTTTCAAATTTTATGTTCGAGACGAAGGAGAGGGAACGCCGTTCGCATCGTACTTGGCATCGTATTCAAATTGTCGTTTGAACATTTACATTGATGCAATCGCTGAGCAACTTATTACATATGCTGAAAACATTCACCCTGAGAGAGAGAGAGAGAGAGAGAGAGCTAATTGCTGTCTCTTTCTTCCACTTCCCTCTCTTCTGCACAATCCTACTCTGGTGATATTGCAATTGACTGCAATGATCCATCCATTTCACTGCGCGAGATAAACAAGTCGATGGACAGTTTTATATCCGTATTATCGCGTCGCGCATAATTTCATCAATCATCGTGCACTCCGCGAGTGGAAGAAAAAACCATGACGAGGTGAGTGAGAGAAAGAGAGAGAGAGTGAGGAGGGGGGAAGGAGGTGGAAGAGAGAGACGTATCCGTTTGGATCTCTCGATGATGATATCACGGGGATCAAAACCGACGAGGACGGAATCCCGACCGGGGCGGTGAGTAGAAGTAGTCACACGATGCGGATGACCGATGGACGAGAAGGAAGAATCGCGTGGATACCACCCGTGAGAAAAAAACAAAAAAATTGTCGAAAAAAATGATAGAGTGAAACGGCTGTTTTCCGTTATTTGCCGACGCGGTCATATATATAATACATCGACATACTCGATGTTTTTCATTTATACATATATATGTGACGGAGTGTCGTATATTGCGCACCAACCAGCACAAACGATCGCCGCCGCGGTCGATGATGTCAGATTTATATAAGAGTTTAATGTTATCAATTCGCAGAAACGAGCCGAGCAGGGACGATTGTAGCTAACAATGTGTGAGTGAAATCATTGCGATCTTCCAACATATTTTTAAAAAATCCTCCCATCTGCAGGTTCGTTAAATTTGTTAAGCGAAGCGAGATATTCTCGGGAATGCTATTTTTCTATTTATGGCATTACTATTCGGCGATACTTAATCAAATTGGAAAGCATAGATTCGCAACGCGAAAGATTGAATTGAAAGAATTAATTTCTCAAAGTTGTGCCATATACAATGTATAAATATTTCAAGGATTTCATTATGACACATATTGTTTACGTTATGCGAGACACAAGCAATGCAAAATGTGTAAATTGTTATAAGTTTTGCAATTGTTAATACATCTGCAGATAGAACTTTATTTTGATAAATAAAAATATACATATATAAGCGAGACGAAAGCTTTAATGCAGTTTAATGCAATGACAAACAACACAGGCTTCGATAATTCATAAATAGTTTACATAGATGACATGCAAGACATGTATTATATAGAGAGCCTATAATCAGAATGGCGCCATACGAGTATCACTTGTGATTGGTCCGCCATGTTTTAGCCATTCCCTCCAGTTTTTTAAACGCATTATTTTCTAAATTTTGAATTCATGCTAAAAAATGCTCAAAAATTGTGACAAATTGTGACAAAAAATAATAATAATAAATAAATATTGTATGTAAAATAATAATATATAATATATACTATTGTATATAAAATAATAAAACTTTTACATATATTATTTATTATAAAATTTCATTTATTTTGTACTATTGCAATATTGTACATTTTTTATTATAATATTGCACATTACTTTATACAAAACGTTATTTATTTATTGCACATTATTTGCGCTATTAAATGCGCTAGTTTATTATCCATTCTCTGTTCCCACATTTTAGGAGCAAAATAAATCTGTAATAATATAAAAGAAATCAAAAATTCAGAAAAATATTGGGTCATCTAAAAAGTATCCGCGGTTTTTTGTCACTAGATGGTGTTGATGGTCAACATTACCTAGTGACAAAAAACCGCGGATATTTTTTAGATAACCCAATATTATATATGTATATATCATTTTGTAAAATATTATATATTAAATATCGTAATTATCATATTATTTCATTTAGATTCACAATGCAATGATAATTGAAAAGATTACGACAAAAAGAGAAAGAATTAAATTCGTAACCAATGTGATGACTATACATATACTTACCAAGACACTACCGTTTCTTCAGATATTATAATTAATCTGTGTATATTTTATGTTACATTTTTATTTTAATATTTTAAATACATTATTTATAAAGAATAAATTACTTTACCTCACATACAGATGAATTTTTTGACGGTGTCCAATTTTTATATTTGCCATTTACACTCTTTAACCAATTCATTCGGCGTTCTGTGTCTTTCGGAATTATTTTCATAACATATCCTTTTTTTAATGAATTGTTACAAAACGGTATTGTACATCCAACCATATTTCTAAACTAATTTCGATAACTTTATTTTTATCAATGTACCTTTACGTATCTATGTCGTTCAATGCTGTTGCACCTAACCCTAAAACTGACAGTCTGTTGAAAACTGTCTGAATAGACTGAGATCGTATATCTCGTTCTCTCTTGCAGAATTTTGCTAAAACATGGCGTTATCTCTCGTATGGCGCCACTCTGATTATAGGCTCTCTAGTATTATAGTCTACACATTTGTACGCGTAGATAGTTACGTAGAATTCTGATTAATTGAAAGAAATTCTGTGGAAAACTGAAAATGATAGCTTCTCTTCTAATTTAAGCCGCAGTCGCGCGTCACGATGAAATCCGTTGGCGGTTTTCGAGAATATCGAGTCAAGGCTGTCCTGGCTATCGTCTCGAATGATGCACGCGAAAATTTCTTTTCACAAAACAGCGACCTCGAGGCATGGCCTTATTGAGTAAATATCATAAATACGGAGCACATTGGCGTTACGCGACAGTTAACATAAAATTAACGTAATAAGTCTGTGCCGAACGTTAAAGCACAAACCGATATTAATATTTGTTAAGCGTCTACTTCTCTAAGGGGCAAATTGTGATCATTAGCATGATGCGGTTGAAAACAATTGCGATTTACCACGTATGTAGGTGTTTCAATGTACGGGAAAAAAGATATAGTTCAAGTTTGAAGTGTTCTTGGAGCGAACAATCGTCAAGTTCTAAAATAAAGATGTAGTATATTGTCAAATAGCTTAAAAGCTGTTGCTATATACATTTAAATTTAAGATACGTTTTATGTTTAATTGTAAGAAACGAGAGAGAGAGAGAGAGAGAGAGAGAGAGAGAGAGAGAGAGAGAGAGAGAGAGAGAGTGATTAGATATTTTTACTGTCCTCGTCTCAATTTGTAACTAACCGAGACTTGTCTTTGCATGTTAATTTAGATGCCGAAAAATAAAGAAAATAGCAAGCGAAAGAAGCAAATGGAGGACGAGGGCGACGAGGATTATCGAAAGCGGCGGGATCGAAATAACCAGGTAATCTATCAATTTTGCATGTAAATTGTTCATATGTTGCATATGTATGTACTATATATCATAGTTGTTTCCGCGCTGTCCACAGGCTGTGAAACGATCGAGAGTGAAGAGTAAATTACGTACGCAACAAACCTTGGAACGAGTAAATCAATTGAAAACGGAAAACGAATTGTTAGAGGAGAAAATTAAAATGCTCACCAAGGAGCTTGGGTTTCTCAAGGATCTTTTTATTGCACACGCAGGTAGGTATATCGTTATTAGGATATACAAAATTATTGTCAAATTGTTAAATCTTTTGATATACCTTATAGTTTGTAGATTAAGTATTATATAGACAATTTCTACATTTATTTCTTGTGTTTTATCTCTGATATACGAGTAGTATATTCATTATAACAACACACACGATTTTAGTTGATTATTTGTTTAAAAATAAGTATATTAGTCAAGTACATACACACACACACACACACGACAGATTTTATTGTTTTACTTTTAGGAGGTTCCGGTCAACACTCAATGAACATTCAAGATCTAGATCTGAATTCTCTCCTGGCGGAAGAAAAATCGACGGAAGAATCATCAGTTATAAAGACGTCAGTTATCAAGTCGACTAGCAAGCTGTAAACTTATATAAGCTCCACGAGAAATCAGCGTGGTATTAAATTTGAAAAACGCGAGACAGTATTTTGTCTTTCATTCGCTCGATCAAAACAGAGCAAGTGGACATCTTGGAAAGATGTTGACTTGAAATTCATTGAAAAAGATTCTAGATGCGAAGAGCATTTTCCGAAGGCGGATTTTTCAAGTTGCAGTGCATCGTCAGTGAATTATCGTCAGTTAAATTTACAACTTGTCAAAAACTGATGGAGGCGAGAATGATGCAACTGTCGCATACAACTCGCGATAAATTTGAGTACGAAAGTATTCATTTTAATTGTTAGCCAGTGAAGAAAAAATAATGTAAACGGTACACGACAAAAATATCACCAATATGTACATGTTGCAGATATTAGAGATATTATATTATACGTATAATGTCACATGCGATCGTATCTTGTACTAACGTACTGTATTCGCGCGAGATGTGGCTTTTACTGTGAGATGTATTTACATATACATATGGAAATAACAAAAGGAGAATTTTTTTTTAAACATTTATAAATCAAATAACGAATTATTGACATCATTAAAATATTAATTTTATTGATTGTAACGTACAAATACATATGTATATTATACGAATATAATTTTTCGAAAATATTTTTACTTTCGTAGAGGAGCGTTTTCGACATGTATCCAACTTTTATTAAATTAGATTGGTTTAGCGACAATATAGTTCGGTAGTTTTCCCTAATACAAACATTTAAATTGATTGCACATTGATTTGAAAATGCTTATTTCAAATGTCCTTTCCTTCTGATTATCAATACCTATTAGGGCAAATTAAAATTTGTTATAGTAATCAGATTCTTCCAATACGTTACTAATAATACGTTTTATACATTACATTCGAGCAATGTAAATAAATCAACAAGAAAGTTATCGTTGTGTGGTTTGAAATTTGGTTTCAGTACCATTAGAAACATACAAATTTTTATTTTATAATATAATATATACCGAAAGGCATTTTAACGTGAAAAAAACAAGGTACGCAATTAAATTGCCAGTGGTTGGCAAAGACTGGATGACTCGGAGGGTCATCTCCTGCCGATAGCCTCACCTGTATGCTTCTGTGTGTTCGTAAAGTGTGCATCGTCATACTGACCGAATAAACCCCGAAGATACATAACGTTTTATATTCTAGACTAGCAGTCTTGGCGCATTTTCCTCTCGATAAAAAATTTGCCTTTTAAATTTTTAGCATCCGGGAATATTAATCATGTTTCTCAGAATTTTCGTGGAAGCAAGTGAAAGATAATTACTTACGTTAGTATAAAAAAGATAAAGGCAACGTTACAGGATTCCAAATTGAGATTTATTTATCTTGGATATATGTGATGCTTTTTAAAAAGTCAAGTAGAAGAGTGAAAGAGCAAAGTGCTTTTAATTACTAAATTTAGCGCTAGGGAACGTGCTAAAAAAGAAAAACAAATGAAACACCACTCGATGATGGTCCGGCATCGGAGTAGAAGGAGGGCTGCACAGGGCAGTACAGGGCACCTTGAATTCCGCACACATGCCTGAGTCGTTTATATCACAGCACTGACCGCGCTGCCCGCTGGTGCCGGTCTAGCAGACGACATATTGGCTGCCAGGGGCACCTCGCCGAGTCGCTAGCGCCTCAAAGTCGAACGTTTCGGTTTCGGCACCAGGCTCTTTCGATTTTCGGCCGCGCGACTCACGAGTTGGTTTCTCTGGCGATACTTGAGTGAGGAGGAGAGACAAGCGCTGGTGACGAAAGAAAGACATTTTTCGCAAAAGGGTTACTCTTACTTGCTTTTAAAGAGTAAGAGTGCATATGTAAGGACAGCGCGAGAGAAGGTACGCAAGGGTGCGAATTTTATTCCCCCGAGTGTTGCCGTGGTCGTCGACGAGGAGTTGTCGGCACAGGAAGAGTGGAATAGAAGAGCGGAAGAAGCGGGAAAAGAACACGAAAAAAAAAAAAAGAAAAAGACGAAAGACTCAGAGGGGCTGTCTTATGAACAAAAAAATGTCCTGTCGAGGACAAGATTTATAGGAGAGGATCTATGAGGAGGAGCAGAAAAGGGGCTCGTAACTCATAATAAGTCATATCGGCGAAAAGCACAGAGAGAAAGGAAGTCACAAACGCGGGAGGGCGGGGCAAGATTTTCCCTTTTTTCGGTCAATTAGTGCCGTCGCGCTGGCGTCTCTCTGGATTCTCTCTGGCATCAGTCTCTCTGGAGTCTATCTCTTTCAACTGTTGAACGTCTCGCCATCGTCATATCGGCGGAATAAAGAAGAGATCTGATTCGCGTCGAGGAAGCGAGACGAAACGAAGCGAGGTCGTGCATTTTACGTGCACACGCGCCGTGTGTTCTTACTAACAAATCGGATTCGCGTGTACATACATATCTGTCTCTCTCTCTCTCTCTCTCTCTCCTTCCGTCCCTCCCTCTTTCGCTCTCCTCCTGTCGTCCCTGTCTCTTGTACCGGCCGTATCGTCGGAGACGTCGCGATGAGGAGGAGAGGAGGAGAGAGAGGAGAGAAAGATAGAGAGAGATCGCGCTTCACCTCGCGCGACTAACGACACTACCAATAAAGACTATAGAGAGGGAGGGGGAGAGAGAGAGAGAGAGAGAGAGAGAAAGAAAGAAAAGTCGTGTTCCGCGTGGTTTACGTGCGTTCGTGCGTGTTGCGGGAGCAGCCTCCACGTGAACGAAACACAGATTCGCGCCGTGTCTCGATCTCTCGACCTCTCGACTTCTCGACCGTGGAGGTAACTTGGACGTCTCCGTCGTCGTCATCATTGCACTTCTGACTCGACCAATCGCTGCCACCGTCGCCGGGTGTCACGCGCGTTTGCTACTGTGTGTGTTCTGAACTGGACAGCAACGCCCGGAGGTGACTGCGGTGAGGCCACCATTCGATACTCGACAGTTGAGATCGACATCGACATCGTCCGTCGTCGCTGCAGTTGGCCGCAGTTGGCCGCAGTCATCAGTCGGCTGCTCGGCAGTCGTCGACACCCTGCCGATCGAGACGTTCGTCCCTCTCTCCGTTTCTCTCTCTCTCTCTCTCCCCTCCCCTCCTCCTCCCTCGCTTCGACGTGAGCGGTAAGCGAGCGAGAGAGGTGGTCGGCGCGCAACACCGCGCGAGAGGGAGGGAGAGAGAGTGAGCGCGCGACACAAGGCTCTCTCGCACTCGCAATCAGTCTCGCCCGGCGCGGAGCGGAGCACTGCGGAGCACTGAGTTTATGGTGCGTGATGGTATGGTTTCGCGGCCAGTGGAGGCCGTCAGTGATAGAGTGTGTTCGTGAGAGTCGTGAGTCGTGAGTGCCGCCGCTGCCGCTGCCGCCGTCGCCGCCGTCGCCGTCAGATACACGCGTGTGTTATACGTCAGAAGTGAGAGACCGACAAACGACAGAGCGATCGTCGTTTTCACCGCTGCCGCTATCGCCGTCCCCGCCACCGCCACCGCCACCGCCATCGTCATCATCATCGTCGCCGTCGCCGTCATCGCCGTCGCTGCCGCCGCCGTCCCCGCCACCGTTGCAACCGCCGCCGCCGCCGCCACCGCCACCACCGCCGCCGCCGCCGTCGCCGCCGCCGCCGCCGCCGCCGCCGCCGCCGCCGCCGCCGCCGCCGCCGCCTCCGCCGCCGCCGCCGCCGCCACCGCCACCGCCGCCGCTGTAAACAAGAAAGGGAAGAAACGCGGTGAGAAATAGAGCGAGAAAAGTATCCTTTGACAGAGACGAGATTGCCATCACCGGCCGTGATTGCAGTGGAGAGGAGAGAGAGGGAAGAGACGTCGATCGGGCGAGGAAGAGCGCGCGCGCGCGCGCGCGGGAGGGTGGCGCGCGAGCGAGCGGGTGGGCGGTCGGGCGGGCGGGCGAGCAAGCAAGTGAGTGAGTAAAGGTAAAGGAGAGGAGAGGCAATAAGCGAGACGAACGGAACGGCGGAACCGGAGGAGGACGGACCGGGACGGCGGGATTCGCGGAACGGGAGCGAGTGTAGCGCGTGTACCGCGGCGGCGGGATTCGGGGCGCTTTTCGAACGGCGGCGGACTCGCAGCCGCAGCGGTAGCGGTAGCGGTAGCGGCGGCGCGGTCGTAAACAACGACGACGAGGACGACGACGTCGTCGTCGTCGCCGCCGCCGCGGCCGCCGATCGAACGGACCGCACGGACCGCACGGTCGCCCTCGCGACCACCAACTCGATCGCGGGCCCCATCCGTCGTCGTCCGTCCCCATCCGTGTCCCGATCGTCCTACCTCTCGCTCAATTCCGCCACCGCCACCGCCGTATACGCGATCCGAGAACCTGACGGGCCCGGACCCGAACCGTTAGACGTCGAAGGGAAAAACGGCGAACCGCGATCCGTATCCTTCCCGTGGTGTGTCATGGGGTGTTTCGGCAGCCAGAACAAGGACAGCCAGGATGAAAGCAAAAATCAGAAGAGACGATCCGATGCCATCACTAGGCAGCTGCAGAAGGATAAGCAGGTCTACCGTGCCACCCACAGGCTGCTCTTGCTCGGTGAGTATACCTATACCATGTTCATATAGCTGAGAGCAAAAGAGCGAGAGAGAGCTCTCGACCAATAATTTTTTTCTCCAGTATACAGCTTCTTCTCGATATTACATACAATTCAGCAAAGTCGTATTCATCGTGCGAGCCGATTTGACCGACGGACGCGACGCGACGCGACACAAGGAAATTATAAGCGCACGCTTAGATGCGAAGACGAGCGTATAATCGATATCACTCGTGCTCCTCCTACGGTGAATCCAACGACGCTTTTTAATCTCACGGGATGTGTGTGCGTGCGTCCGTGCGTCCGTCCGTCCGTCCGTCCGTCCGTCAAGTTTTTTAATTAAAGTAAACCACAGGGTAAAAATTGTGCAGGAGGATAATCCTGCGTTAGGGACTCGTCTCCCCGCACCGCGTCCGCGTCCTCGATCCTTTTCGCGGCGCGTTCGGCCGGTTCGGCGTTCGCAGGCTCGTCAATCGAGAAGGCACGGTAAATATATATATATATATATATATATATATATATATATATATATATATATATATCGGACAGGGCCGTCGGTGATTGTCGGTTTCGAACAAAGAGAATCTCCGCGACACCGGGGGTGAGAACCAACCGGCCGGCCGCTATCGCGATGTTCAGCGGCGCGTAATTCAATTTTATCGATTATCGTACGAGCTGCAGGCACCCACGAATATCCAGTGGCTGCCTCGTGTTTGTCACCTCTTTTCGTCGCTTTCGATTCTCGTCTCCTTCACCTTTCTCTCATCCTTCTCTCTCTCTCTCTCTCTCTCTCTCTCTCTCTCTCTCTCTCTCTCTCGTAGCTACGACAAAAAATTCAGCTCTGTGCTTACATTATTTCGTTATTCGTTGTGCTCTGCAGTATAATAGAATAAATCTCTCTTTTCTCTTTAATGATTTTTAAACATGCTTAAACGAGTGTTTTTTATACTTTTTTAGATACGTTTAATAAAATGTAGCGCTTAATACTAGTCGATACAAATATTTGCTTCCACGAAAGTTTATTTTCAAACAATATTTTTTACGTTTTATTTTTTCTTGCTATACATTTTGTTCTGTCTACACGTCTTTTTCATCGAAGCTTTTCCCAAATAGTAACTATTTTATTTACCAATAAATTTAACTTTTTTTCTATTTCCTGTTTCTCTGTCACGTCCAGCGTTAACTGATTCTATCATTTTTACTTTTTGACGTTATCGCATGCGATTCTTTGTGATAAACAATATTCACTTTGTAATTTTAAATTCTAATAATAGTTCCAGATTTATGCTGTTTACTTTTAAAACACAGTTTTTCCTTTCTCTCTTTCTTGTATTTCACATATTTTTTTCCCTCTTTTCATATCGAAAATACGTACGTGCGAAAAACATTGATTGGACTCTATTTAGCGACGCGACGCGACGCGACGTTTAAACTCCGTCTACATTCGCCTTCCTATTATCCGACGCGGCGTTTATGTAGGTCGTTGTTCTAATTCGATGCGAATGCGTCGTCATCGTCGTTATCCTCGCGGTTGTCGGAGCAGGTCGGCGGAGCCGGAGACGCGAGAGACGGACGTCGCTTCGCGTCGCGTCGCGTCGCGTCGCGTCGCGTCGGACGGAGCAACAGCTGTCGCCGTATTGTTTCCTTTCCTCCTCGCGGTGTCATTACGACCGTGGCTGATTCGATCTCCTTTTTACATATACAACTTGTGTCATCGCGTTCACGACTTTGATCACAGAAATCTTTGGGAAAAACTTGGAGCCAGAATTAAACGCATAACATAATCATACCTGGCGAGTGGCGTATTAACGAAGAATTATACGTGTCCAATAGTATACATACCAATATATAACAAGTATTATATTATACAAATATACAATATAATAGTATATATTTGTATATTATACAAATATATAATAGTATACATACGAATATATAACAAGTATATATACAAACTAATATGTATTCTAGCTTGTTTCCGGCTTTCTTTCTTTTCTTTTTTTTTTTTAATAACTTTATTTTGTTTTTGCAAAATTTTATTTTGTGATTTACTTAATAAGGTTTTTGTAAGTTGTAACTAGAGATTATGTCAATTAATGCTACTGAGAATTATAAGCTTTCTCCGATTAAACTTCTCCGAACAAATTTGTCATTCATTTGATTTACGAGTTTTTAACGAGAATTTAAGAGTTGGGCGTCGAGAACATTTGAAAAGTGACGCTAAATGTTAGGTATACATATAAAATGAGCACAACATTACACACACACACACACACACACACACACACACACACACACAGAGTATCGAGAATACGACAGGTAAGGAAATAATATTGATGCTCGTGAATTACGTTAAAACTTGGGCAGAAAGTTAAAAAACTTGATATATTTCGCTCATGTCCGAGAGGACATCAAAAAGGCGCTTTAATTAACTCGATTGCGATAGGACGAGATCGTGACCATCTAGGTCACGATCTCGCACATCGCATACCGCAGGAAATCGTCCTGGTTCATTTTAGAGTTTAGAGAATGTCCAACATTTAATTCCAGAGTGGATTCTGCACGCAACGCATGCAGAAAAATGCGCATTCCAGTCGTTTATTCCCGCAATGTATCGTTAAACCCTGCATGACACGATACCTTTTATCGCGGCCGATCGATAACTATACCATACTAGGTATATACATATATTGTACAATATATCTCGGCTGACGAAATCTCAATTCTGTGAGATATTCTTTCGCGCGTTATTACATCACATCACAGCAAATCCCACAAATCCCGCAAATCCCGCGGTGCGTCCGCTGAGTAGCCATCACGCCTGCAGACTCCAGAGAGATTAATATCGCCAAAGATTAATTTTGCCCTGTTTCAGGAGCAGGAGAATCTGGCAAAAGCACGATCGTCAAACAGATGAGGATACTGCACGTCAATGGTTTCAGCGAGGCGTAAGTTTCGTCTTACTTGAAATTACTTGAAAAATTACTTGGCGCGATCGTTCGATTAGATTACCAATTCAATCCGTTTATTCCATGTGTCGTTAACCCATTAAAGGAGGAGGACCGTAATCTCTTCTTTGTTTCCGTCGCGTAGCGAGGCTTTTCATCACGAGGCTCGCGTTACAATTAAATGTCAGCGAAATGCGAGATCGTCATCGTACGTACTCCCTGCTACTCACGCAAGCCGTTTAACACAAAACTTATATGCGGTTATACGTTTATTGAATTTTCCCGGAGCATCTCTTGACTCTTTCCTTCACTCTTCACTTCACATCTACAGCTCGAATCTCCGAATCTCCGAATCTCGCGAGACGATTTCCAAGAGAGGAGCTCATCACACAACCTGCTATATATTAGCTGCTGAGAGCATATTGACGCTATTTTTACTATCCTTTTAATTGTGGCCAATGGCGACGCTTTCTTCTTACAATTCTTCTTTCGACTTATTTTGAATCGCAAATTGTAGCGTAATGAATTTTTTAGCGCGCGGCGTTGGGCGTTCTGCGCGAATGATTCATCTCATAACCGGTTCAGACCGCTGCAGTATTAACTACAAGTATATATCAACACGTGGCTGATACGGATCCATCATTATTACTATTTCCTTTGCTATTTTCCAAGTATGCGACGACGTATTCATCGCATTATACATGTATTTATTCTTCACTATCGCTTCACTCTTTTTCTCAATCATCTCATTATCTTCGAAATGCATTCACTGGAATTACCTACCTTCTTTTACCTTCAGATTAGTATGTATATCAACGCTTTTCTCGTATTTTCAATAAAACGAGGAATGTTTTATTTTTTTTTTAAGCAACGTTCTGGATGATTTGTCTTCTTCCTCGAATTCGATATGATTCTACTTCTCTTTTCTCATTTTTATACCATTTTAGTCTATTTTTCTAGCTTGCTAGTGATAGTTATCTCATGCGGTTACGTTTCTCGTAATTTTACTTGATTTCCTTCATCTTTCACTGATCCGCTTTAAATATTTTCTCTGTCTTGAAGGAGCCTCGTCATTATAAATCAATAATTCAATAATTCGTGTATTCTTTTGCACGAATGTGGCGGTACACATATATATATATATATATATATATATATATATATATATATATATATATTCTTAATAATTTTTACGCTCGCATTGTACAACACATCGTTCTATTCGGTGTCTAAACTAAATTCAGTGACAAACTGAACTGTGAAGTAGCTAGAAGAATAGAAGAACGTCTTTCAATTTCTATATTTTATTTCTTTGCAACTTTTTTCTCAATCCGATATATACATATGTATACCAGTATACCGAAACTTTTTTTTATTTTGCAACGAGTTTTTAATTTGAATGTCTCGAACAAAGAGAATTTATTCTCTTCAGCCGGAATCTTTGAAAACAGACAGTTCCAGA
The DNA here is from genome assembly GCF_024713525.1 of Acromyrmex echinatior. Taxonomy (NCBI): domain Eukaryota; kingdom Metazoa; phylum Arthropoda; class Insecta; order Hymenoptera; family Formicidae; genus Acromyrmex; species Acromyrmex echinatior. Next base: position 9,620,332 of record NC_141865.1, on the reverse strand, counting down.
AATACGCATTATTGATCGGCCATGAGTTCTCCAGCGAGTTCTTTTAAATAACGCGTGGTAGTTGGCCGCGCTAAAATTATCGAATTGGTCTGAAAATACCGATATAAAAGAACACACGGTCTCTGCTATCGTTTCATTCAGCTCGTGACTCGATCATTATTGCTGGTCGACCTACTCTTACGCTACTATGTCTGTTGTATACAATACGCATTGTTAGTCGTAATACTTTGTCACATTTAGTTACGCGGTCAACAAGAAATTGGTGTCGGATTTCTAACAACACAACTAAAGTGTGAATCTAATATGCATCTTGATGTTTGCAGGGAAAAACGGCAGAAGATTGAAGATATTAAGAAGAATATTAGGGACGCCATTTTGGTAAGTATCCTATCAGCCTACATACATATCTATCTTCTTTGGCGTAAAAATTTCACAGACCTATTACATGAGAATTAAAATCAATTGAGTAAGAAGAGAGGTTGTGTAATTTGGCGAGTGAGTTTAGTTGAAAAAAATATAGATTATTGCAAGAGCTACTATTCTCTCTTCAACTCTTTTTTTTCTCCTTTTTTTTAGCGATGATCTCATCGATGGTTGAATTCTCGTCAGTGTTGCATCACGGATTCCGTGTTTGCTTCCAAACCAAGTTTTAGTAGACACACAAATCATTGCGCTCAAAATAACACTCGACATAACCGTTACGTGACACGCAAATTTGCTGCAAGAGCATTTTGTCACCGATTTGTCATTCAAATTCGTGTTCAACTACGCGTGCGATTCTGTTTTTTGACCCCAACTGCTGCTACCCTCAACATTTTTTTTTACATACGAAATTCTTATCAAATAATTAACAGCGAACCAGTAATTGTAGTGAAAAATAAAAGTGATTCTAGCGAAAATATTATAAATGTGATTTTTTTACTAAAATATTTAGTTTAGACCGTAATACTCCTCATCGAGCTTAATCAATAATATAATTCTTGTTATACGCAGTTCATACTTTTATTACATTAATAATAATAATAACGCACATATGGATAGACGCATATGTGTGATGTTATATGGATAGACATAAGAGGATAACGTAAGACGAATAAAACGATACAAATAATATTTTATTTTTACAAAAGATTATATTTAATATAGTAACTATACACATATGAGAAGGTATAAGTTCTAACGTAAACGCATAGATTATAACAAAATTACTTTAATCTATATATCTATATGGAAAAAATTTTTGATTTGAAAATAAAAAAAGAGAGACACGATACCTTTTTTTTTGCAGACGATAACCAGTGCGATGAGTACATTAACGCCGCCCGTTACACTAGGAGACACGTCAAATCAGAGCAGAATGGACTATGTCCTGGAAGTCTCGTCTTCCCCAGACTTCGATTATCCTCCGGTGAGTCAGCCACGGCCTATTTGCGTTGTAATGTGTTGCGTTGCATTTCCTCGTTGACAAAGATAACGTGAGTATGTAAGAGGGAATCCCCGCGGACCGAGACGGTTGCGCGTCACGTAAAATTTGTTTCTAAATGACTTGACTAAATTTCATCACGTGTTAATTCAGTTCATCAGAGATGGAAAAGGAAAGGCGATTGAATTGACCGCGCGTATACCTACTTTTCCCATCGCGAATTTCGCTCGCGCAACGTTTAATGAGACGCTTTGTATACTTGTTGGTATCTAGTTCGTATTATCTCAACGCATTCCGCGTTACAATTTTGATTTGACTGCAATTGTCGATAACCCGAGCAACTGTAACGCGTACATCGCTCCTATAGTTACATTCTCTCGTGAGTTAATTTTCGTGAAATTACAATTTACATTGTAATTATTGCTGATTACGGAACGATATACCGCCCAGTATACAGTATAGGTTTGTTTCTAAATCACATATAAGGATCTCTAAACACATTACATAAAGCTTCGCGCAATTAACATGTCATTCTAATGACATTTGTGTGTGTGTCTTATCAATTAATTATTTATTATTTAAATATATGAAATTGATAATTTTTATATATAACTTTTATAGAATTTTATGCACAAGATGAAATAATAAGTTTAATGTAATAATTGTTTGTCCGTAATATGGATCATTTTGTCGCATGATATCCTGCAGCTTGGAAACGATCGTCCTAGTATATTGGGTACAACTCGCGATTACTCGACATCGTTTAGCGTTTAGCGCACATATGAGACCGCGTGTAAACGGTAATAATAAGTACACGCGTGTAATGGGTGACAACGTCGAAATTTACTTAACGATCATCGCGATGACATTTCTTCGCGTTTCTCTCTCTCTCTCTCTCTCTCTCTCTCTCTCTCTCTCTCTCTCTCTCTCTCTCTCGTAAAACCGGTATCGACGCGACGGACGCACAACTGCGGATTAACGCAACGAGGCACGCAGACATACGTATGTACATACATACGTATAGACTCTTGAAGTGAGCACTGCGTGGCACGATCGGTGTTTACAATGTTTATACAGCCACCGCACATGTTAGTGCGCTGTACAGTGTCCCGTACTACGTGCTGCGCCATTTCTCATGTACGTATGTGTGTATGTACATACATACGCACGATATCTCTCAATATACCGTGTCGCTCACAAATTCATACGCTCATTATATTCGTACGTAATAGAAATTTATATCGATCGATACGATCGATTTTCTGTTCCTAAGAAATTTCACTGCCAAGCGAAATTTCTCAATAAGGAACGATCCTGCTAGCGTTGGTGAAAGATTTTATACTTGTAGGTATATATATATATATATATATCGTATATCGAATGACACGTCAAGAAAGTTTTGTCTCATTGGCTAAAGTAGGTATTTATTAGGATACCAAATTAATTAATCATCGATTGATTTACGTAGTCGTATTGCCTGTTTAAGGGCGATTTTGAGTGAGAGAGAGAGAGAGAGAACGAATTGAAAAAGCGCGTGAGCGACACGGTTCTCGAAATAAAATGATCGCGACGAAATAATCCGCACGCGGCGCGGGCGTTTTGCGTCATTCAGCGCGAGTCGCACAAGTCGCATTCAGGCGTGTAGAGACGATGCCACCATTACCTTTGCCAGCGCGCGGACTGGCGCGGACGCTAGCGGCTAGAGTGGCCCATTATATGTATTTGTTGCACGTGGTTGCGTTCATTCGTTGCTCGATGATGCATCCGAATTAATTGAATTAAATCGTTTTGCACCGAACGCGATTCGCGAGCTTTCGAAACCGCGTGCGTTATGTGATTCGCGCAGTAAGTATTTATGGATTATTCGCAATATTCGCAATAGGCATTACGTTTGTATCGCTAAAGCTCAACATTATATTCTACCGTTCGACGCTTTTCGGCATTAGTTTCAGATCGTCGCGAGGTAATGAGCTGATGAAGAATCTGATTTCAGAATTTAACAAATTTCATTAAGTTAAGAGAATTTCCATAAAAATCCCGAGTATTTTCGTCTTTAAGCGCTCGCCGTTGGCATTTAACTCTTCAATTCGTATTCAAAGAAATATGTATGTGCAAAGAAAATACAACGAGCATCGATACGATTGCATCATGCGTATTGAATAGCAGGCAAACGTTTGCATGACAAAGTGCTATTTATTGCATTAATTAAAAAAGAATAAATAAATATTGTATTTAGCATATCTCCGGCATTTTTTCGTGGCTGATGAAAGACACCGATTCTACTAATCGCCAATTCTACGAACTCTAGCAGCCGCTTTCTACGACTCGTCTTTAATTTGCCACTGTCATTCGGCTCTCCATATACGAGATGAGAGGAAAAAAGCGGGGGTGTTTGGTGGAAATTTATTTTAGGAAAATCCTAAGCTTAATTTCGGCACAGATTCAAAATACATTGGCATCGTTACGATTACTTTACAAACAATCGACTGCGTACAAATAATTCGTTGCAAATAAATTCGATGTAAATGTAAAAATAACGTTAAAAATTGAAATTGGAATTTTCGAAATTGGAACTTTCGAAAATGTCAAGTAATTTCAATACTTCTTTTTTATATACTTGTACTTGAATATTTTTTACATGGGAGAGGTATAATATAATTAAACGAGTGAATCAGAATATATATGCATAATAATAAGTATGTACATATTATTTCAAAAAATTCGTAGTATATCTATGGTAAAACATTCAGAGAGGACGGTGTATAATAAATATTAAATTAAATGTAAATATTGTAATGTCAATTTATAAAAAAGTAACTCACTCGCGTATGTTTTATATATATATATATATATATATATATATTTTTTTTTTCTCGCGCGTTTAAAGGATTTACGTTGAATCGGTAAGGGTGTCCCTGCAGTAAGCCCCTTCGAGACTTTTATCCGCATGCAGCACACAAATTTAACAAGGCATGTATATACGTTTTCCTGTATTTTTAGCCGAGTTACACGCTTTGCGATAGTGTTTAGGGGCTTAGCGAGAGGATGACGCGTTTGGACGAAATTATTAGTACGTGTATAATGATGGTAATAGGCGAAGAGATGGTTGCACCAACAGCCGTGTGCAGAGGTGATCCTTCCTCGCGACGCGACGCGACGCGACGCGATGGATCGACGATGCGTCCCGTCCATCGATCGTGGAAGCGTGGAAATAGCATCGACAGGAGAATTTATTAATATAACCGTCGTCGTTATTGCCAAGCACACCGGCCGACCATATCAGCCGTCGCGACTGTTGCGTGATTTGCAGCTTGCGCTGTCCGTGACGACACTCGGGATGGACTTCCGACTAGACTGCCCGCTCATGCCGTGCGAGAAAACGTGTCCTATCCAAGTTCGCGCCGCGACACTTGAGGCACATGTCAACTACAACTTTCTTCTCAATTACGCACCACAACTCCGTACGTTGTGCTTTTCTTCGCAAGATAAGTCTATGGGTCAATTTTTGCGGTTTTGCTTACAACTGACGTACGAAACGATTGACACTGCACAAGATTTGACCTTAAATATCTACATATACGTTTACGTATATGTATATGCGAAAGATTACATTTTTGACATTACAATAATTGAGTACTTAATTATTGTTTTAATACTCAAACGTCAAACTTGTATATGTACATTAGCAGAAATGTCATTATCAGATCATTAGTGATATATTTAATAGTTTGCATTTAATAGTTATAAAAATATAATTCTCGTGAAACGATCTATAAAACGATACTTATTTCGAATTGGGATTTACTTAATTCCTTAATATTTGTTAATCGCTGTTAAAAATTATTTGAATTAATGCACGCGAGAATATAGACTCTGCGCAAACTATTATATATATATATATATATATAAACGAAATTTCAGTTTTGCAATGTATATAGGTATTGTATCTACTGGTACGTTTCGTAAAGAATATATCATCGTACGATAGAATACGATGCATGAATGCTCAAATAATTAATAATACTTTACGTTGTTTCGACGTTGATTTATGCACACGGACTGGCATACTTGCGCATTACACACGGTTACTCGACAACTTTTAATATTCGCGCCGTTTACAAGAGCGCGTCATTGA